>NW_026623684.1:305107-360427 GCF_030028575.1 Malurus melanocephalus | reverse complement strand
ATGTTCTGGGAAATCTCTACCTACAAAACACTTCCCACACAAAATTTTTTTTTTTTTTTATGTTCTGGGAAATCTCTACCTACAAAACACTTCCCACACAAAAAATTGACTTGTTACCAGTCTTGTAACATCTGAAAGTTTTCCTAGATGAACAATATATGTTAAAAAAAAAAAATCAATAGAGGATTTAATGGTGTCAGTGCTCCTGTTTTCTACTCATGGGTTTCTGTATGGTCAGAGTGAATTTATAAGTATTACAAAATTCTCTTGATTTTTAAATTCTCAGAATTTGAATCTGTTCACTAAGCTATCTGACACCTACTTGTGTTCTCATACCCTGGTTTCTGGCCAAAACCTGCAGTCTTACAAGTAAAGAAAATTGATAGCAAGTATCAAAACATATTTAAAGTTAACACTGTTTTATGACTAGATGCAGATTTAATTCGCTATTGACACCGACTCTATTAAACTGTGTAAGGAAAATGACCAGACCATGTGCCCATATGCACAAATATTCTCTTCTACTTGCTGTGCTGGCCTTGTTTTCCTTAATGTCATCAGTTAGATGGGGGCAGAAAGACACCCAAATAAATTGGTTTTATTCCAGGTATATTTACTTAGTTGCTTAGTTGGCCTGATTAATTTGTGCAATTCTTGGGAATATTGTGCTCAATCTTCCATAGGATTTAGGACTGAGGCTCACATGTCACTGCCTGCTCTCATTCCTACAACCTGCCTTTGACACCTTGCAAGAGTGCAGTCATTGCCAAATGATTGGTTCGTTGTCCCTTTACTGATATTTTTTTATCAGGATGGTCAGTTTGTAGGAGTTCAGTTRTGCTTTAAGTTATTTTCAAAATAARTTTTCAAAATCTCACTGTTTGCCTCATTTCCTCAGAGGAATAAGAAGCAGGAGGGCAGTCTGTGCCTCTGTAAGGGTGTGTAAGGCAGTGTCAATAATGGGTTTAATAATGCACATGCAGAGTGAATGTCTGTCATTTTCCCCAGCTGTTATTCAGCAAAGTTCTGTCCAACAGCAGAACTCTGCCTGAATAATATTGCAAAAACGGAGACAAGTTGCATTTTTTTCTATTTAATGAACAGAAAATGAACAGAAGATACTTTTTGTGTACTAAATAGAACTTTYATGTGAACAAAACAAGCGTGGATCCATGCAGATGTCTGTAATCTGTATGAAAAATTGTCATTTGGATGCAACACCTTTCTCTGTACAAATGCTTATTTACAGAACAGAGGTGTTTACATCTCCATTATTGTGTTACAATGTAAAGTGCAAAATACGTGATTAAGCATATGAGAAGCAATCACACTCAAAGATGAAATGTGGGTCTRCGGTGCATTTAGAGGAAGTGATTGCAGGAAATAATGAAAAAGGTAATCAGTGTTAAACATGCTCTGCTTATTCATCTGCCTTGCTGCCAGAAGCTGTCAGATGAAAGCAAAGCTAAAACTCACTTTGAAGCTTGAGTTGCTATTTCAGTGATATAAGTTATTCAAAAGCTCCTTCAGACTGCGTCGAGAAAAAGGGACTTTAAGAAATTTAATTGCAGTTAATTTTAATTACACCTGAGCATATAGCTGGCATATCCATTTTGTTCCTTTGCTGTGCTCAGTCTTTGAGATGTTCTTATTGCACGTTCTGCTCCTGCAAACACAAATGCYTGCTTGAGATTTGGAGGGTGGAGCTGTTGTTAATTGTGACTAGACCACGGGGTTGTGACTCTTCAGTTCAAAAAAAGGATGAAAAGATTTTGTGTCCTCTTTGAAAACAGTAAAAAATGCTGGGAGTGAGGTTTGTTGCTTGGCAGTGGTGCTGGGAATGTGAAATCCCATTTATTTCATATAAAGTGGTGTAAAACACCTACTTATTTCTACTCCTAAGTGTGGAGTTTGCATTTGCTGTTGACTTTCAAGTATCACCCTTGCCATCAGATGCGCCGGTCCGAAATGCCAGAGCATGTGGATCTGCAGGAATGTGATGGTGTCCTATAAAGCCCCTCAAAAGACTGGAGATATTTCTGGGCCTAATGCCAAATTCCTGACTTGCCCTGGATTTTACATGTRTTCAATGTATTCAGACATAAAAGAGTCTCATGTGCATGAAACGTGCRCTTGAAGTATGGAAACAATGTCTGTTGCTCAGGTCTGTACTAAAGAGGTACAATTATGTGCACATAATTATCTTTTCTAAAGGTGCTGCAAAGCACTATCAAAAAGCAAAACTGTACTTACAAAGACAGTAATGCAGACATACACAGTGGAGAGCAGTGACTGTATCCCCTCCAGTGGGTCAGGACTGGCGAGAATGGTGAAAACATGGTCTGATTGGGTTGATCAGAACACGAATCCTTAAAATGTGTTTTTCAAACTCTCCCTTCTTGTTTGTTGTTAYGCATCTAAAGACACAGTTAATCCAGCAGTTATCACCAAATTGTTGAGTGGTTAAAAATGCTAATTATTCTAAATAGAGAGTAATTTTCATGTCTAATTTTGGAAATACATTACTTTGCTTCTGCTTTTAAAGTTGATGAAATAAAGCCAAGTATGTGGATTTCTTTTTGCCAGGTRTATGGATTCCATTTGTTTCATTTTTTTGTATTGGAAAACTGCTATAACATTGTTTCGCATGTGGCAAATAAATAGGTTTACTTTTCTACTTTTTAATAGTTGTTGTGGGGCAGGTCACAGATAATTTTCAGGGGAATATGTGTATACAAAGTGAAATTCAAAATAATTGTATATTGAAATCCAAAATTCAAATTCATTTTCTGTCTTATAGATGCAGTGTTTTCCCAGTGCCAGAACTTGAAAGGATGGCTGATTGTCAAAAAGATAAAAGATATATGTTGTCAAAACATCAGYCACACAAATTATTAAACAGCGTGTGATTTTTTTTTTTTTTTAGCTGCTAAATCAATAATGTCAAAGTATCTTGTGTTGTGGCTAAACTTGAGAAAGTTGATCAGTCTGGTTAATTTGCTTAAATTCAGTCTCTTTATCTGCTAAGCAGTTTTTACTCTGATGCATGTTTGTTAGTCTGGATGCAAAAATGTATTTCCTCAGTTAAGAAATAATTCCCATCTCTGATGCCAWGGGAATAGAAATTTTAATATAGTAAGACTTAATTACATAGCATAATAGATTAGGGTTTTGCAAATTAATGACTTACTATTTTGAAAGRGTTATCTTGTGAAACATCTTAAGGTGAATGCAGAATTTTGGTGTGTCACCCTATGACATGTAACAGTAGCTTTGCATATTTCTTTCAGAGATTTTGAAAATATGAAGATAATAAATGATGACTAATGTACACCATCTGGCTAGGGTGGGGGAAAAAAGATTTCCTGAGCAACAGGGTTTCTGCTAAGCTGATTTACTTAAAATAAGAAAGCAAATGCTTGCTTTTTTTTCTTTTTTCTTTAGAAATTGAAGTTCTAATTATTCCATATAAACTCATAGGGTAAGGGGTAGCCTTTGTTTTGTGCTCCAGGATCAATATCAAAGGGGAAGTCCATGGATTCTATCAGAAAGGCAGTTTATCTTATCAGTCCTGTTGCATCATATATTCAGCAAAGGATTGCTGAGACTTGAAGATTTYGAGCAGCATTAACAGAAGTGTTAGACAGCCCTGCTGGAATCAGCTGCCTGCAAGGAGAGATGACCTAGCTTTATCAAATCAGTGAACAAACAACTATTAATCTATACAGCCTCAGGATTAGATCCTTCACAACACAGACATATTGTTGTATCTTCTTTAGCTTTACAGCTGTCAGTTTTTCTGTTAATTTTATGATGCAATATGGAACTAAATGCACTAAAAGATGCTAGAAATTATGTGCAAATTCTGCTTTAATCTGTGTAATTCCTTAGAACCAAAACTGCTTTCTTGGTTTCTTTTAATATWATTTTTTGCAAGCATTCAATACGCACTCTTAGATATTTCCTTATTTTCTTYAGTTGTCTTCTTTTTTAGTGTTCCTACTTCAATTTTGGATGAAATTAAGTGTTCATTTAAAGATATCAACTAATTTGAATAWAAGAGGATTTCTCCACTGAAAAGTTTGCAGCTAAATGTGTGCATCGTGTCCTGCTAGAACTGCAATCTTCAGTCTGTATTTTGAATTTATCTCTTACTTTTTTAGTTTTATTTTCACAAACCAACCYGGCCTCCACAGCTCTTTCATTAATACTGAAAATTAAATGTTATTTACTCTWGAGCTGTGGTTGCTTAAGCTCTGGACATACAAGGTGATGTGTGGCCTACAGAGGTATCAGGGTAGCAGAGGCAAAAATTGATATCCATGGTGACTGGCAAGAAATTATCCAAGGGTGAGAAGAGACTGCCAGAGCCTTCCTGAGGGTGAGCAGGACTTGTTAACTTTGCAGTTTGTGTGGGAACATCTGTTGGCTGCCTRCTTATTAAAGAGCCAAACAGTCTGTAAGGAAAGCACAGCCCGTACTTGGAATGTTGTTAACTATAGGGCCAAGGCATTCATGTGCCCTCTGTGGAAGACACGAGTTGTGATTTATAAATAAATAAATAGGTAGAGTGTGTGAGAGCATGAAAAGAGGAAAAATGAAACAGTGAAAATATAGAATTTGTCMGATTTACAATGAGCACATATTTAATTTAGTGCCCACTGTGACTCCCAGGTCCTTTCTCAGCCCATATTGGTGTGGGATTATTTAACCCAAGGTGCAACACTTCCCATTTTTCCTTTCTGAGATTCGTGTGGCTTCTGTTGGTGCAGCTTGTAAGGTTTCTTATGGTCCATCTGCTAAGTGACCCACACTGACCTGAAGCCCACTGGTGGGCTTAAAAATGAGATTGTCCTACATTCCATATGGCTCTAATAGAATATTTGCAATGCTTGTCTAGGAAATAAGAAACACTCCTCCTTCCACAACAGAAATGAAAAATAAGCAGGAACAGACCAATATTATTTTTCAAAGATGGCTGATAAATGATTGGGCAGAGTTGTTCAGATCTGAACTGTTCCATTAAAATGAGCTGCAGGGCTGTGTGACCATTAATTAAGTTACACTGGCACTAGGGCTGGGGTTTAGCCCAGGGAGCAGAGTAGCATTGGAATATTTTTTGGTGGGGAGCAGTGAAGAGCAAAGATGGTTTTTTAGGATGGAACCTGGTACTTTAATGGATGAAGTTAAATTATATGTTTGTCTATAAAACAGGACACAGGCCATAGTGACCCATGAGGTCATTCTGGCTCACAAGGTCCCATCYAGTCCTGGATCCTATGCTCCTTTTAAGTAAAAAAACTATTGAAATTTGACAAATATGAAATGTATATATTTTGTCTTAGTTTTTTACCATGGTTTGTAGGTATCTTCCCCATGGCAAATGACAACTGTAATWTTTTTTCTTCCTTATGTTTTCTTACATTATTTATCTTTCTATAACAAAACTGCAGATTTAGTTGCATGCAGAGAGACAGCTGTGGAATGTGTATGTGGTAGGGTTTGCTTGTATTTGAGCATTTCTGAGTKAGGTTCTCAGGAATGCTGATATTTTGTATTATTGTAATCTCTGTGGTTGGCTCTCTAGCCAGAGAAATCTCATGGATTTGAGTGCACAAGCCATTCACATTTCTTCTGTGAGGCCACTTCACTCATTGCGCAGCAACTGTGCTCATTGATCGGTGATAAATTGAGGGGGAAGTGGAAGGGACAATTTTCAAAGAAGCATTAGGAAGTTTGAGGAGAAGGAGGATCCATCAGTTCCATTGGGCTGGAAGGTCTCACACAAATTGTGAAGTAGCTGARGAGAAACTGCCTTGGATGAAGCTCTGCAGTGTTTGTGAATTGTACTCAAAGGAGGGGGAAAGGGCAGGGGTGTAGGACTGAGCTGAGCAGGAGATGAGATCCAGGAATCCTTCATTTGCGGTAAGGGAGCCTTGCCTGCCATTGTGACCCCAGGGAGCTGCTTGTGCAGGTAAAGACCTGGACAGGAGTTTATTGATAAGCCATTGATAAGCCTGTGCATCTGTTAAGTCACCAGTGTCAGATTTATAAATGGATATATCACATCCTAGACATAACCATCCTAAACGGCCTTTTAGGCAGGAAATTCCCAAATCAAAGATTTGCACGTAAGAACATCAAGATCTTTGTTTAAGTTGCAAATGATTGAGGTTTGGTTTTCTCTTTGGTTGGGTACGAAAGTGCCAAGCTGTGTAACAAATAAGGAATGTGTATTTTTGTGTGGAACAAATGAGGATAATGTATTTTTGTGTGTAACRTTGGTGTTCTATTTGAATAATGGTAGTAGAAGATTGTAATCCTGACTGAGCAGTTCTAGTCATGTAATTACCTCGTATGAGATCGGTGAGCAGCATCATGTATTCCTGAGCAAGTTTAAAAAATGAATCATACTCTTTGTGCCTTTTGTTCTTGGCTGTAATATTTGAGGAGCAACAGAAAACAAAATGTTAAACAAAGTGCTGAAATGATCCTGTCTGAAGGTTAAAAGAACAGAGATGTTWACTGCTCTGTTTTGCTGGTGGTGATTTCTACAATTTACCAAATTGAGTATGCAAATAATATTTTTGGAGGTTCCTTCTTTCTAAGTAGCTAGGAAAAGAGATTCAGTGTATAGCTCTGAAATAAGAATTTTGGTAAAATGCAGAAACTAATAATATTTTATGAAAACATTGAAACAAACCTAATGTTGGAGCTTTGATGATACTAAGTGGTTATAYGGTAACTTAAAATTTCTTCAAGCATAGTAGGGTATTTTAATGAAATTCTGGTGATGTGGAAGGAAGAATAAATCCATACAAGTTTCCATATCAAGATAAGGAACTTGCAAGAAAATGTAAAATTAGATGTTAAATAACTTAAAACTTCTTGAATAAGGAAAGTAAGTGCACCACTGCTTACCCTTCAAGGATATTTCCAGGGCTCTGTTCTACAGTGTTTTCTGGTTATAATGAATGCAGAGAATCMTRTTGACCTGGATGACACTGTTTGCTTAAGCAAAGGTACAGTATGCTTCCATGTTTGCTGGAAAAGCTTTTTTTCCCCTCACAGAATGTGAAAACAAGAAAATCTCATGCAATTATGTAATTATAACCTTGTCAGTACAGTTCTCATTAAGTGTTATGCAATTAAAGCCTGTGCAATAAACTGCTATGAAGGTATTTCCTTAGTCCTGATCAGTACAACATAACCACTTGTTGCAGATTGTAAATACTAAAAAGAGCTGCTACATTGTGTTGTTTTTCATTGTGCTTTTTTTGTGTTCTACAGGAAAAAGTAGAATATGCCTTCCTGATAATTTTTACAGTTGAAACATTTTTGAAGATTATAGCATATGGATTATTATTTCACCCCAATGCATATGTTAGAAATGGATGGAATTTATTGGATTTTGTAATAGTAATAGTAGGGTAAGTAACTTCTATCTTTCATTATACAAATATTTAATTTTCTTTTTTACAGTGATGTATAGGTCTGTTTGGCTGTAACAGCCTATGCTGATTTCTGTTTCTTTGGAGTAAAAGAATGAACGGAGTGAACAATTTTAAGAAAGTCCTAGAATAACTTTGTATATTGTAGCAACCAAGACCTTGGCTTGCAGYGTGCAATTCTAATTTCATTTTAAAATTCCAGCCATATCAAGGGTTGCCTGTAATTGAAAAGGCTCAGAAATTWGAGTGTGAGCTGCTTTTAAGTTGTCACTGCAGTACGGAGAAAGAAAAAGATGAAAAGCAAATGAATTTGTGGTAAAGCCTTGCTAAATTTGGGGAAGTATTACAAATATAAGARTGCCTGATCTGTAACTATTTGATTRTGAGATACTAAATGTTACTGGGAAGRTTGTATTTGGGCCAGTCCCTTGGCATGCAGGCGGTTTTAGTCCAGGTCTAAAATTTGTGTATAAATAGCTCCTTGATCAGGTCAGGTCATTCTCAACAGATTGGCCTCTGTGCCTGAAGGGGAAGCTCGGTGGGCAGGTTGGAGACTGTCACACACCAGCTCTGTTCCCCTGCCAGCAGTCACTTGAATAGACCTCTTCCCTTTTGTCAAGTGACCACAGAGTTACAGTAACCCTGGAGCAGTCTAATTAACATGACCTCTATCTTTGCCTGTGTCCTAAATACATGATAACTAAAAAATTTTCCACTAATTCATAAAACACTCATCATTGGAGGCTAAATGTTAGTTAGGTCAAGTGCTCACACCAAATCTGTTGAAAATAAAAATTAAAAAGGACTATATCTTATAAAATACCTAAAATGTTATACTAAGGTTAAGTCACAATTCAAACCCAATATATAAAAATATATATAAACTCTTGTGCAGGTTGTCATCAGCCTGTCTGTAAGTCAAGGTGGACCTTTCCTAACATGTCACACTGACAAAACTGTGAGCAACATTTTTGTTCTTTCCATAAGAACACAACCTACATTATTAAGCAAGCATGAGTCCCATTTATTTAATTAATACGTAAAAGCCCAGTGAAAAATTGATTTTCATATATAACCCAAGGTGGCTATGGAATMATTTCTGGACCTGATTCTATTTGACTGGCTTCAGTGTGAAATTTCATTAGGTATTCTAATAGCTTTGAAAGAGCTGCCACGATGTCCTGCATTGAATATATTGAAATTTGCCTCATGTGCTTTCTCAGCAGAAGCTGTAGCAGCCCAAATGCATTAATCTTAATCATACCTAAAGAAATCTCTACAAGCAAAAGAGAAACATRTATAGAGACATTTTAAAAATGAAATCTCAATTAAACCTTTAAACTTGGGTAAACTGTAGAGGAATATAAATTTAAATTTCAATAAAGAAGATCAATAGTTTTATACCTCAATGGGTTTTTAGGAATGACAAATGTCCTGGTTTCAGCTGGACAACATAAAATGACAGAGTGTAGACACACTGTGAATGTGTGCTTTCTAATCTTTGTCACTTCTCTCTGTAACCCATCAGAGTATGAATTGCTTTGAGTAGTCTACTTACCTTCACGGTCTCTCATGTAATTTCCATTGATTTCTGTGAAAGAATAAGGTCCTGGTGGAGAAAGGTTTCATAGCATCTTCCTATACCCTTTGATTTTCTGAATGCTCTATGAACTGACAGGCTGAAAGCAGCTTCTCTCAATTCAGGACTTGATTCAGAAGCCTTTTTAATAATGGCTGTTTTTGGAGCATAAATAGTCACTCTTGGAATCACTGAGGTGGTTTGTTTTGCTGCAATTATACTTTTATTAAATTCTAGGGCTGGATCAGCCCCTGATATTCAGTGTCTGGATTTGATGTTCAGTATGTGGGCTGCTGATGTTCCTTGCAGCATCTGTAGAGTCTTTGTGGCTGAGTTTTTCTCTGGAGCAGAAGGAAGCAGAAGGGATGGGTATTCACTGATATGGGTCAATTGCTTTTTGGGGGAGGGTAAAGCCTTCAATAATCCAGTTTAGGCAACCTATTAAATAATATATGGTTTCAAGGCACTATCCARTGTGACAGAGCTGTTAACCAGAGTTGTGAAAACTTTTCAAGACCAAACTAAAGCCCTGCACATTTCAGGCATCCTTTACAAGTGTGAAACATTTCTCAGGATTGCAAAACTCTATTAACTTGATAATCCTTTCAGGAGAAGTGTAGCTCTGCAACTATTGAACTTCAGACTTTGTGCAAAGGATAACAGTTTGTGTGGTCTAGCCACAGTCTAGAAAACCATGCATCTGAAATGGAGCTTCAAACTAAAATAAACCTAAGATTAATTTGTATTTCAAGCACATGCATCACTTTAAACTGCTGCTAAAAGTGGGAAAGAAAAATAAAACTCTTGTCTTGCAAACTGTTCTAATGAATGACTAATTCATTTCTGCAGGGAAAAAGTACAATATAATAAATGAGCCATCTGGGAATATATTTTTTCCTCAGAGGTATTATGTGTAAGAAACAAATCTTTTTGGTGTTATTAAATGTTGAACTCTAATTATTTTTAAAATATTCAGTTTCTGCTGACTGCATATAGAATATTGCACTGCTGTGCCACTTGGAGTTCATATATTCCACCAAAATTAAACCAGATGGTTTTAGTTATTATCTATTTCTTCTTCTAAAGGGAAGATTAATTCTCCAAATGTTAAAGCTAAAATGTTTGAACAAAAGTGGCAATGGCGCTTCATCTGTTTAAAAATAGCAAATTGTGTATATAAGCTGAATGCTAAATTATTGGATACTGTGTGATCCTCATTCTCTAGAGGGATTATAAAGTCTTGCACTTCATAGCTCTTTCTGTCATGATTTAATGTGTAAATATACCTCTCAATTTGACATCTGAACAGCTTTTCAGAATGATCTGCAGTTCAAATAATTTCCAAAGTACTATCTTTGATTGTACGGTAAATGGATAGTGATGACCTTACCTTTCATCTCATTTTCTAGATTATTTAGTGTAATATTGGAACAAYTAACCAAAGAAACAGACGGTGGCAGCCACTCAGGTGGCAAACCTGGTGGCTTTGATGTCAAAGCCCTAAGAGCCTTTCGTGTACTGCGACCTCTCCGGCTTGTATCAGGAGTGCCCAGTAAGCTCTGTTCTCTTTATTTCCATTGCAGTCAGGAATGGAACTTTGTTATTTAACCTTCTTCTTCCAGACACTGTAGAACTGAGATGGGATAAAGCTGAGATTTTGTTATCTGGCTGTGTTTATAAAATGAATTTCAAGAYGAGTGATACCCTATTTCAAGTTGAGCAAGGGATTGTGAATTCAGTCAGTGTATGATCTTCTTACACAGTTCARTAAGCAGACAGGGGAATACACTTCCCTTTTAGAAGCTTTATATAAAAGTAAATTACATGTTAAAATGCAAATACTCCAGAAAATAAAATTCAGATTTTTTTTTTAATTCTAAAACCCTGCATCTGAAAGTGTAGGTGGTCCTAAAATAGTTTATATGTTGGGAAGTGTATGCCAGAGCACATTACATATTCCGTGTTTCCTACTCCCTCCAATGCACATGAATGCCTTCTGTTTATCCCAGTAGAGCTAACAGACAAATTAGAAAACCTAAAAAGTAGAACAATATTGTTTAAAGAAAGCAGTTGAATTTCCTGATATTTCCTGTTTTAATGCTTTATTAATTATTGAAGCTATTTGGGCTATATGATGTTCAAGGCTTAGAGTTCAGCTCTTTCCAAGGCATTCAAAGGAAGAAAGCTAATTAATTCTGTGTTTATTGAATCATGGGCTGTTACATGGAAATGATTGATATTTGGCAAAAGGGCTTCAGTGAGGACCAAAGCAGTTCTATTAAATGTCAGAAAGTCTACCAAGTTAAAAAAGAGGAATATTTTATTCGTATTGGTACTGTGGCAGCTCCATTATTCTGGGATTCACTGATTTTGGTAAAGTCAAAAGTTGGATAAATATGTAATTGAAAAAAGAAAATAGAACAGTTTTGAAAGAGATAAATTATGAAAGAATAAGTATGCTCAGAGTTAAAATGTGTTTTCCAAGTTAATTATATTTTTCTCAGAGCAAAAATACGCTTCTACAGCTGACTGAGTGTACATTTTCTTGGAACTTGCCACAAAGTTGTTTTAGCACAGAACTTTTTAAAGGTCATATAAAATGACCTACAGGCACTCGCTGACTACGTGCCCTTTCTTTGTAAAAATACCCATAGATTCTTGTGACACATTTCAAGCACTGCCTTCTATGATATAACCTTTATTAGCAGAAGAAATAATTGGATAGAGTTCTTGAAAGGATTTTTATGTTACAGGAATATTTTGTTGGTTCTGGGCAGTAGATGTTTTAAAAATCCTGTTTATCTCTGCATCTCTGTATCATTAATTTCTAGTAATGTGTAATTATATAAAATTTGATAGAGCAAGATATAGAAATATGTTCATATCTTGTATCCTCTTTCTTTTTTTTTTAGGTTTACAAGTTGTCCTGAACTCCATTATAAAAGCCATGGTCCCCCTCCTCCATATTGCCCTTTTGGTATTGTTTGTAATCATAATCTATGCTATTATAGGATTGGAACTTTTTATTGGAAAAATGCACAAATCTTGTTTTCTTATTGATTCAGGTAAGTTATTAAATTGTTGATTAAATAAGGGTTTGATGTTTTGTTTCAAATCTGTGGGATTTCAATTTGAAATAGAGCTAGGGGCCAAAGCACTGAAGCAATTATAACCCCAGCTTACACTGGTTCATAATTTTAGGTACAGTGCTTTAAAGAAAAAAAAAATAAAAAAACAACCCAATGCCAAAGTCACAAAAAAAAAAATCAAACTAGTTACAGACAAAGCCATGCTCTGAATAGGTTTTAATTTCTGATATGTGTCATTGAAATATCACAGTGGAAATAATAGGGGTGACTGTGTACAGGGTAGAACTCCATACTGTGGTATTGTGGTAAGGAGTGCAGCTCTGAAATGAATGAAAAAGGAAAACAGTGTTCTTTCAGCCAGGTGAAATAATGAAATGAAAGTGCGTGTTATGGGAGAACTTTGAAGGAGTGAAACCATCTTACTTGGTGCTAAAGGTGCTTTCTTGTCAACTTAAGTAATGAAGAGTAAAAAATGTAGAGGAATTTCTGTGTAGGAATGAGATCAGTTTTCCTTAGTGGTCTGTGTGTTGGTGGGAAGTGCCATGAAGTGAAGTAGCAGAAGTGAAGAGGAAAGAAAGAATCAACATGARGAGCTTCTAAGAAATGGTTTATTATTTCATTATGCTTCTTTCCACGGCTTAATTACTCACGATCTTATATACATTATTTTGATTAACTTATTTTGAGGTCATAAGGTCCAGATCTGAGAGAGACTTAAATCTCCAAAACTCTCATGTGTTGTCTTTGTTAGCTTGAGAGCTGGATTTATCTCACAATAGCACTGATATTTCTTCATGGGAAGGGTTGAAGAAGGTTGATCATGAGAATGTGAGAACTCAGAGTTGTGATTTTCTGGTCCTTTTGCAGATATACTAGTTGAAGAAGATCCAGCACCTTGTGCATTCTCAGGGAATGGCCGTCAGTGTGTCATGAACGGCACCGAATGTAAGGGTGGATGGGTTGGACCCAACGGAGGCATCACCAACTTTGATAACTTTGCATTTGCAATGCTGACTGTGTTCCAGTGCATAACCATGGAAGGRTGGACTGATGTGTTGTACTGGGTAAGTTCAGAAATCACTGAGCTTTGTTGGCTTTTAAACAATTTTCTCTGTTCAAGTGGGGATTCAACCACAGCAGGAAATCTTGGTGAGCTGTGCAGCAGGCAAGCTCAGCTGCATACTGTTTCTGGACTCCTCAGGCTAAAAGGACATTTTAGAAACAAATTTATTCATTGCTTATTTGAGGGGTTTTTTTGCCTATTCCATTTGGATAAATGTAAAACTACATTTGTGTCCTTTGGACTTGCATTTTTTYGTGGGAGCCTACAGATATTAAGTATGTCTTCACTGATTAAGYTTAAGAGCTCTCTTTTTGCAGTATTTGTGCAGAATTTTTCACAGTGTTAACATAAATTAGAACAAAGCAAGCTCTCAACTGACATTGCTTGCCATGGGGACTGAAAATCATTTGTTAACCATTCAGAAACTACAATTTACAAGAGCTGTGGCCCTGACATCATCTCTATGGAAGCAGCAAAAGGTATACCCAAACCTAATTGTGTAAATCCTCACTTTTAAAGGCTCCTTTGGTGTAAAGTTTGGTACTTCCAGAGCCTTACAACATCAACCTTCAGCTGGACACAGACTGGGAAACTGAAGATGTATCTCCAATGAGAATGGAGGAAAATGAACAATAGATTTTTACACAGACAGGCATTCCTCTGCTTAACCCCATTCCACTCTAGGGGATGTGACACTCTTTTTGGGAATCTTGGAGTATCTCAGTATCTGATGTGAGTGATCAGTCTAAGGCCATTCAAGAAGTCCGTGACAGAGCCTCCCATAGGTGCTGAACATCCGTGAGAATATTCTGTACTACTTGTACTCAGCAGTAAGTCTTTGCAGCTATTAGGACCTTATAAAAAACATAATCTTAACCGTTCAAATGTTGGAAAATATGGAAGAAAAGTGAWTACTGGTAAGGATCACTGTTAGCAAGATGTTTAAAAGGGATGAGTTATCTCAAGGGGTATCTTATTGGAGGTTGTGTTGCTGACATCAGCTCACTTTGTAGGTTTGTTCAAGTTTGTCTGGCCAAGTGGGAGTATTTACTGTGGAGTACTGCATGCATTTAAGATGTACTATTACCCAGTGAATGACCACWTGATTTTTTGTGGTCATTTGTTGCAAATCAAGGTGAAATGAGCAGTTAATGAAACATGTAACACCAGAGTGTAGTGTCAGATAAAATCTGTGATACTGAAGCATAAACTATGGAGATGTTTTTAAGAGAATATCACTTAAAAGATAATTAAAATGATAAAATGGCATTCTTCTAGGATTGGAAAACAAACAAAAAAGGCTGATATGAATATCTGCTTYCTCTGTCATCAGTTGCAGAACTGGCTAGAAACAYATAAACCTTCAACACTAATRAGTAACAGTGATATATTGTTTCATRTAGGCTACTGCATGGTTTCTCATGGTAAAGGTTGTCAGTTCCTTGAGGATTGCACTCCAACTCTCCTCAGTTTTCTGGGAGATTGTGGCAATGTAGAGGTAGTATGTGTTTTATGGTTTGTGTTCTGGTGGTGACAATTATTGTAATTGTTCCTGAAAGGGAAGGTGTGCCATGGTCATCTAGAAAAAGATTGCACATTTAATATCTTTTGGGGCAAAAGTATACCCACATTTCAGGAGCTGATAATTCCTCCAACTTTTTTCAGAGAAATCTCATACAAAAACTTTGGAAAGTTGCTGTGTTTAGAATACAATTGTTATGAAATATGTAGAAACACTTTAAGTTGAGTGGCTCAGAATTAAACATTTTTTCCCCCGGGATTTGATGACCTAATTAATCTGCTGCCCTTTAGAAACCTTTRCAGAGTCTCCACTGACAGCACAAAAAAGAAAGTCTTTAAAACAGGCTGCTGAATATTTTCATAATCAGACAAAATGAAATTTGAAAATTATCAGAAAATTATAAGCAATTGGAAACTACATGAGTTGTTTTTGCTTATTTTCTATGAGGAGTTGTCAATGTATTTACAAGTACACGGATGTAATTTTTCATTTTATTACAAATGGTACTGGGATTACTAGATAACAAAGCAGAAATTTATTGACCTTGTGAAATATAATCAAAATCAGATATTCAAGTGGCTTTGGAATCTATCTTAAGTGATGCTTATATAATTAAATAATAGATTCAGATTCTTTCTATCTATAGACCATCAAGTTGCCCATTGTCGAGCAGTAATTACTTGCTGAGGACAAGGGGAATGACAATTTATAGRTTTTAATTTTATCACTGGGTCAAGCTGAGGTAGATTTAGCTAAAAATTGGAAAAGATTTAATTTCATTTGAAAATTGTAAAAGCATTATAAGGATAACAAATTGTAGTGAAAGAATGCTCAGAGAATCCAAGCAAGCCATTTTAGCTCAATGTGCATGGTGTTTGTGGATTTCTTTTTCCTTAGAACTCTGTAAATAATACACGGACTGAATGAGTTTTATACAAAACAAATAAAACCAAAGTCACAAATATCAGAAACCATGTAAAATTCTCATTTTTCATTTGGTCACTGTGTGAACAGTGAAATAAACTTATGTGAGCTTCTCTTGCTAGCAGGTGTAATGTGAGTAGATGAAATCTGCAGTATTTTGCATGGTGTAAAGTGGCATTCAGTCAGCAAGGATGAGAGCTGGAAATGACAACTTCCAACTGCACTCAGTGGCACAGCTCTTTATCACCTGGTTAACGACACTGAACTTGGTTTAACAATTCTCCAAGCACCAAGAAAGCTTTTTCTCTTATGCATATCTATTATAAATTGAGGCCTTGATCCTGCTGCTGCTGGGCACCCTTCAGATGGTGGTGACTCTTGTGGGAATCCCAGTGCTCCCCAGTTTGCATCCCCATCCCATGTGTCCTACAGGGCTTTAGTGTCTGCATTTGGCCTCTCTTCTCTCTCTAACTTACTGTAACTCACTGGATAGCAGCTATCATGTGGTTTATCCACAAAAAATATGACTCCTCAGTCCCAAGGGTGGGAATTTAAGGGTGAGGGGTGTTGTCCTAGTTTCACAAGTGAAGCCTGTGTGCTCCCAAACTGTTTGTTTGTGGCTGCACAAACAAATCTGTATATGCTCTCCATTTGTATCAGGACCGTGTTTATTCCCAGTCATGRTCCTTTCTGTTTTYTTTTTTTTTGGAGCCCTAACTGGGGGCTGATGGTTTTAGTTTTGGATTTTTGGATGCTGGTGCAGCCCTTGTTATCAGCCAAGTGGCACTGTGCGTTATCACTCTGCGTGCCCAAGTGTTTAATGCTCTGGCTCACATTCTGAAGCTGAGAGCAGAGTACTCTTTGTCTCGTTCTCAATTTGTGCTAGCAGGCTCTCAGGAAYTGCAAAACTCCAATCTGCATTTGCATATCTGGCTCCAGATTTTCCCCATGTCTTCGAAACATCTCGATGTATAATCTATTAATGGCAAACACGTATTTTGTAAATTGCTTTTTATTTTTAGCTGCTTCACTTGATACATGGGAGCACGGATAATGAGCAGTGATACTTGCCAGCAAAACCCCCAATTTTCCCATGAGCACCAAAATTATCACATTTAATTCTTGTTTTCACCATAGTGAAGTTATCTTGAGTTACTACACTGGAAGAATCCAAGTGTAGCTTGAATTGACGATGGTCAGAGCCTCTGAGAAACAAAGTGCTTAATGGGATGGGGTGCCAGCACAGCCMATTCAAAGATGGACAAATGAAATTAGTGGCTACTGAATTTTACTAGGTCAATTTTATGGACAGATGCTGCATTACTAACTCTGGTATTTACAGTTCCTCAGTTCTCTAACACCTGTCTAGCAYGGCTCAGTCTGATCTGGAGATTTCTGAGACTGAAGCACTCGAGCTAAAATTGCTGAATAATAACACACTGATATCTAACATGGTTTTGCCTATTAAAACACCTCACTGATATGTTAACAAGATATTCTCTAAAGGATTCTCTAAAGGTTTAAAATACTTGGTTCATTACTTGAAATGTCTAGGCAATCTAAAATATACCTAAAACTCCTCTAAGGTTTAAGGAAAGGGATGTCAGTTTTTTTAAATATATCCTTTACTGATATGTCAGCTTTTAAAAACTGTTACTACCTTTTGCTAACACCATATATTRTCATCAAAGAAATACTTCATTCATAATTCCTCTGCTTTTATAACAAAAAAGGTGCACTTAGGAACCTGTCTCCTGTTACAGAAATTAAGCTTTGTATTCCCCAATATAGTCCTTGAAGCATCTTAGCATATCTGAAAAAAATCCACCATTTTTTGTAACACAGACTGTTTAGGCTGCACTGCACTCTTGTGTATGTCTAAATGCACTTTTACATAAGTGTCTGTACAGCCAGCATTAATGTCAGTCAGATCAGGCCAGGAGCTCCTGACACTTTTTAGAATTCTTCTATTTATGGATCTTTAAGGACAGAATCAGGCATAGTCTACTTGAAACCAGCTGTATGCAGCCAAGGATATTTCCTAAACACAAACAAATGTTTTACAAATACATGTCATACAAGGAAACCCCTCAGCTCATACAGGAAATCTATTATTAGGCTATAAACAAAAAGCTGCAAAATATTTTGAAGTGTTATCAAAACTGTCATCAGAGGACTGACAAGGAGTTGCCTAAAAATACCTTTCAAAAATGTGTCCAGGAGTCAAATAAGCAACAATATTCTAGAACTTTGAAGTGAAGGGTTTAATAATCTAATGGGTGGTTTAAGAGGTAATATTAGTCCTATTCCACCTGCAGAAAGGGAAGGCAAACTCCTGCATCCAAACAATATTTGTCAGCAATGAATTTCGGTTTACTGTCTGAGAGAAGTCAAAAAATGCYTGGCAGCTTTTTTCCATTTGTATACCAGTTGCAAATACTTCGCAGTTAAAAATTGTGTGGAAAAATGGTAGAAAAATCTTAGAGAAAATGCTTATTTCTGCCTTTTATTCTCATGCACCTACGGAAAGCCTGGTGCTGTCCTGTTAGCATTGCTCAGCAGCTCACAGGTCATCTGAGGGAGGCTCTGGAGTGAAACAAGTCAGCTCATCCCCAAAGGCATCCATGTGCTGCATGCACACAGCTCCCAGCCCTYGATGACTACACAGGCAGAAAGTTAACACATGACGTACAGCTGGAGAAAGAGTGATAGAAATTTTGGATGACAGCATTAATATACTGCATAAATCTCCCTAAAGAGCCAGGGAGTGCAGGCAGAATTTGTTTTCAATCAGAGCRTTAACTACTTGAATCCTGTTYCATGTTAAAATCAATCTTAACCTTCCTGCCTTTTAAGTAATGATTTGGGCTAATTACCTTTTTATGTTCTCTGGTTATTAAAAGTTCCAAATCATCCAATTTTGGTTTGCAAAGAGACAGGACTTAATTTCAGAGACAGAGAAAATGGAATGATCAAATTCAGACAGGCAAGCAGAGCTACCAAGCCAAGGAATATACAGATTAAAAGTTCAAATTAGGATCAAAAGGGATTATATATATATTTTATATATATATATATATATATATATATATACATATATATATATTCATAATATATGGTAAAGTATAATTTTTTTCTAATAAGCATCTTATCATCAAAGACCCCACACAAGGAGGATTTTAAACTAACTCACAGGGAAATATCTTTTCCATGAGGTGAACTTGATTGACTTTGACAAGGTATCTGGTATCTCAGCCTCAGCTGACTGCTGACCTGTACTGCAGTCAAAGCGTGGAACTAATTTCTTGTCACAGATCATTGCAAATAATAAGAAGAACTTATTATTTCTCCCCAGACATTTTAAATAAAACTGGGTAGAAACTGGATTGGAAATAAAGGCGAAACTTGAGGTTGTGCTAAGAACTCCCCTGGCCCATCAGCTGGAGTTTCCTCCAAAAGCTTTGCCCCAAGAAGCAAACAATTATTTCACAACAACCCTAGTTCCCAGTCTGTCCCAGGATAACAGTTTAATAGGTAAATTTAAATCTTCCATGGATATTGGGGCTTTGCTCTTTCTTACCTCATAAACTAAGGTAACAATTTTATATCATCTAATTGAACAGTAAATACTATTATACTAGCATTTTTTTTTTAATCTAGCATGTGGGAAATATTAAATACATCCAATTGTTAAATAATTTATTGTACATATATAAGTGGCATTGGAGATTCAAAAAGAAACAGGTGTTTAGTACAGTGTGGATGCTATAACTGTTCGTTTTCATACACCTTAGCTAGCTATTTAAAAAATGAACTCATTGTTCATCACTTTAGTTACTTCATTGTTTTTTGAGCCCGTAGATTTAACAAACCAAATCTATGCACAGGTTAAATAAATTTATTTTGTGAAATTAGTTTGGGCAATATACAGAAATAGGTAGAAGCACCAACAAATTGTTAATCTGAAATTAACATGCTGCAATCCATGAAAGGAGTCCAACCCTCGGATTTTGTTACACCTCTCTGCATTAGTGTTTTGTGGAGGTAGAACTCTGCATTTTATTGTGGTTCTGTCCATCTGCTCTGCAGATTCAAGCAGGGATAGACAGTTAGCTGAAAAAGAAAAAACCAATTCCTTAGCAGTCACGTTTGACATCTTGGCTTTCCTTGGAACAATTACTTGATTTCCGCCCAGCCCCTCCTCCTGGTTAAAGACAGTAAGCTGATTAATGGAATGGCACTAACAGGAATTAGCTRAAATAGCATTAGATACAATACAAAGTTACTGAATGAAAAAGAAAGAYCTGCATCTAAACTCATTTCCAAACAATCACAGTAAAAATTTATAAACAATCATGTTTTGAAGAGAAAATGCTTTATCTGAGTACTGAAATTTTATACTTAATTTGCTAAATGAGGATAAAACCAATAGAAGGAGGAAAATGAGGTCTGTTCAGGTTGATCAAAGCAAATTCATTAAGCTGAAGCAGTGTCTTCCAAGTTAAGGTTTAACTTGAGAGGATCACATCTCTGATTGTACAATTGTGTGTGCAATTGTACAGTACAGTTTACACACAGGAGATAGAGGCCAAATTTCAGGGTGATTAAGCAATTATCAACTCTCTGGTTCTTGTGACACTTTTACACTTCTCTATGGGATCTCTTTAGACCTATCTTGATAGCTGAGCCATGGAATTCTCATTTTCCAGTTGTTGGTGAGCTGAAATGCTTAACAAAGACTGATCTCAGCACACACCCCACCAGTGCCTCTCCAGTCTGGGTCTGAGCAAAGTTGAGCCTGTCCAGCCAGGAGAGTGTCAGGCAAATCTGTGCTCTGACTCCACAATCCAGATATGATCAAATATAAAATTCCATGCCTTTATAAACCARCTTGAGGCTGCTGTGCTTCAAGCACAGCCTGTTTTAAGTCAGCTTTAACTTAACTCCACTTCAGCCAAGAATATCTCAGGACAGAACCTTTGAAGCCAGGCAGCTTTGAAGAGCTCTCTGGTGTTCTCTACACTGAGTGGAATAAATAGCCTGACCTGGGGTTTTGTGAACCTCCCTTGTAGGCTTCGAAGAACACAGGGTTAGTCCCACTTCACAAAATACTGATGTCAGAGGGATTTTTACACCTGTCAAGAGACTGAGTTTGTCAGTCTGAGCAATGCAGAGGATGATGAGGCRGAATATGGGTAGCACTAAGTAAAACTACCAGTTGTGTGTCTGTTGGAATGTTATGAAAAGAGGAAGGTAAGGTTAAAACCTATGGAAACTAAGAAACTTTACAAAATTAAGAGGGTTTGAAACATCATGGAAAGATAAAATAGATTAATGCATCAGCACTTTTTATCTGTAATGGTATGAATGCAGAATTAGAGGTTTTGTTCTATTATCAGTCCCARTTAGATCTTACATTAATTTCAAATTTGGTTGACAAGAATTTTCAACAAAAGAATACCAGGTGTACAGAAAAGTAAGACCTTGATTTACATGCAATTGCATACGAGGATTTTACTCACAGTTACCACAGATAGGGATAAATTACCACAGATAGGGATAAATTACCACAGATAGGCATAAATTACCACAGATAGGCATAAATTACCACAGATAGGGAGATTTTAATGGTTTCTAATTGATGCTTTAGATTGAAGTTTGCCATCTGCTGCTGTGTAACACAAAGGGTTACATCTGCTGCAAACTGTTTCCCCGTTTTACTTCAGTCTTGGTCTCTGATCCTTTATGTTGTGTTGTAATAACAGTTGAGTTCATCTGCAGCACAGCTCACAAGATAATTCACCCAAATGCCACTTGAGRCAGTTTCAGACTGTACCAAGTTCATCCAATCAGCTAAGATAATTCTTCAACACTGCAGACTCACCAACATATAAGCTGTAAATATAAAGAGCCAAACAATTAATGCATAGTACACATCAATTATTATGGTGAAACAGAATTAGGAGATTTGAAAAATACTTTGTCCTTTGTATCACCCATTATCTCGTCTGCTCTCTGGTTGATGTGATGGACAAACTACTGAGAACTGAAATTGAAAAAGGAAGACCCAAACTTTAAAAAGACAAAGGGTGAGAAGGGTGGTGCTTGGTGGTGCCCTTGCCATAGGAGTTATGAAGGCTAAAAGCCTCATGGTCTCTAAAAGAGACAGAACAAGTCGATTGAGAGCCCCTAAATGTGACACATCTTCTGGTACAGTGTACCCCTGAGCCACAGGGCAGGGGATTATTGCAAGACATTTTGCTGAGCATTTTAGAGGTGAAATCTCCTTGAATTCCTGGTGTTGCTTTAGTGCATCTGGAATCTGTGACTTTAACTCCTTATTCTGCACTTTGGGTGAGTCAGCATTAATCCCTTCAAATGAATATATCTTGGTTTTGAGGATGGAGATTTTTCTGTTCTCATATATTAAAACCAATCTCTGTCTCAGTTTTTAATCAGAAGGCAAATCGATTCCTTTAATCTTTCTTTAATTGGAAGTTATAGAAAATGCCATTTGACATGCATGGAATGAGCAGCAAACTTTTCCAAAAGGAAAGGACTTCTTTTTGTACTTTGATCTCTGGTATTAATGCAATCTGAAATATTGCTTCATGAATAGAAATTACAATGCATTACTTGATTAGAGTTTAATTGTATCTTTAATTAAATGGTAAARTTGTTGAGCAGAGCAGTTTCAGGCTGCTCTTTTTAGGAAATCAGTCTTAGATTAGTGCCAAGGTGTTCTACCAGGATCAGGTGTTCCTGAGTTGTGGAATGCTTTTGAAATAGTTCAGTCTTTGTCCAAACTGAAGCTTTCTCCTGGCACAGGTTAGCTGTGCTTCACAAGGCATTAGTGCTAGGTAGATTAACCTGAAACATTGGCTTAAAATCCACCTAATAATGGAGATTTTTTTATATATGTTGCATGTTATAAAGTGAATGCAAATCACAGTTGCTCATACTAATAGAGCCTTTATACAGAGCATGAGAATTTCAGCTTTACTCCTGGGTTACTRAGTTAGCAGAATGCCTGGCTGCTTGAAAAAGCTCTCTTGGTGAGCAAAAGCAGAATATGGAGTTGTATTGCAGTGATTCCCAGAGCTCTGTTTTTTAAGCTCTGCTCTAAATAAAATTGCAAATATTAATCTCTCAGGTTTTTCAAAATGGTACATAGCAGGAAAACATTGGCACCGATACCAGATGAATTTATTTCTTTGCTCWGGCCTCTGATGAGTTGCAAGCAGCTGTCTGTTAATAGTATAATTGTTAGATGCAGAATATATTCAGATGTATTTGGAATTTAATGAAAACATTTGCTCTGATCAGTTATTGCTAGAAAAATACTTGGCCTGTGTGGTATGACTCAGGTCTATGAAGCAAACCCAATTCTAAAGTAATGAAATAATTACAAATATAATTTTAAAAATTGAGTAAATATTATTCTTAAAACATAAGGCTATGTGCCTATGCTTGAAAGAAGATTCAAAGGGCAATGTACTCTGGGACAAGGCAGAAATTCAGTCTGGGCAAGGGGATGTTCTGCTCATTAGCTTGGCTGACTCAGTGCTAGGGGACTCACTTTGACAGAATGGGTGTGGAGGATAAAACCCAAAACATCGCAGTCACTGTCCTTGACAGAGCCCCCTGATGTGCCAAGGATTGCTGAAAGCATTTCCACAAGACTGGGTAGGTTGGTATAAGTGCAACATTGTGAAAGACTGTTCTCTGTATGAATATTGAATGAGAATTGAATGATGAAAGCTTGGGATCRTTTGAAAGTGAAGGTAATGATCCCAGTTTTACTGAATAGCTATACCCTTTTCCATTCTAAGCTCTCCAAAATAGTTTTATTGAAAGAGGAGGAAAAAAATCTAAATCAAATATATATTTTCAAGTTTTCTTTCTTTTTTTGTAGCAAATATAAGTAATTTTAAGTTACTTTTCAGTWCTTCAGTTCAATCAAAAAAAGCTGATACATAGTTAAAAAAGATGATACATAGTTTTTTGTTTTTGTTTTTATGTTGTTTTTTTTTTTAATATGCATGAAGAAGCTGTGTAAAATGATCTGTTTTGGTTACTTAGGAGGTTTGTTTACTTTAGTAAATATAAATGATGTTATTGCAGATCACCACTGAAGGCAAATGCCTATGGCCTGAGCCTTTAAGCAAAGACTTAGTGCTTCTGTCTAACCATCCACAGGGTCCCTGTGCAGAAAGTGAAATAATGATATATAATTAAAAGACAGAGGAAAAAATAAAAGAAGTAATTTTGTAAAATGTTTGTTCCCATGTTTAGTAGGTCTGTTCTAATAGAGATGTTAAGGGGAGGAGTCAAACCTGACTGGCAATGGAGCTCAAAGCCTAAGCACAAATTTCACATACAACAAACACAGCGGTGTTCACAGAAGACAAAACAGATTTGCAGCTAGGTTGTTCTACAATACCATGTGTAATTTCATTGTCTGCTGAATTTTCATGGCTATAAAATATCCTAAAAATAATCAAATGCAAACTTGTCAGTATAAACAAAAAAGCCAAAATAATTCCTCCTCAAGAAGCCTAATGTCAGAATTCTTTTTGGGACTTATCAAAATGTCTTTTTGCACCTGAATCCCATACACAAAGCCAAATTTCCCTGTTTTAAAATATCTGTTTTTCTGAATAGGCCATTTTAGATCTCCATGGTGTGTTTCACAAGTCCATCCTTTGATAGGTATATTGAGCTGGCTAAGAATAGGAAGTGAAAGAGTTCTTTATGRAAAACCTTGTGTGAGTCTATAAAAAGCATATTGAAAGTTATCAGTTATCTCAACCTCACTTTAAAAAAATGAATCAGCACAACTTTTTAAATTTCATTCAGCCTTGATCTAGATATAATTCATATTTGGAAGTTTTCCTGGAATGCTTCCATTGTGTTTCAAAAATTTGTTTTCAGTTTTTCATTTTCTTAATATTGTGTTCATGTTTTCACACAGATTCACTCTTATTTATTTCTTTTTTAACTGATTTAAAATGTCTGACTGCAATCGACTGGTTTATTTCAGGAAAAAGCTGTTGGAATTCCATGTTACAAAAAGTATTTTTGCTTGTACAGTTGAAATACACATTGCTGTATATTTTCTCAAATAAAATGATCATTCATGTAGATAGGATACATGTGAACTAAAAATCCTAATATTTCATTATATTTTCTGATCATCATCCTCATTGGAGATCTGAATTTTAATTCATGTTCTTACTGTTAAAGAGCAAAGCTGTTGCAGTGCTCCATTTATGTTTGATAATATTTCTGATCCAAATGCTAAGTTCACTCAGCATTTTGTTTTAGGGTGTGTGTTAGAAAAGCAAAGTGAATGTGGCCAGTGCCTTCTTGCTCTCATTGTTCTTTGATTACTGAAGGAATGCATAGAATGTTATCTAACCTGAATGATCAAATTCTCCTTTCTCTGACTCTTCATTGCTGTTATTATAGTGATCTGCTCTATAAGATCATCTTATTTCTTGCAGATGAATGATGCAATGGGATTTGAATTGCCATGGGTGTATTTTGTCAGTCTCGTCATCTTTGGGTCATTTTTCGTACTAAATCTTGTTCTTGGTGTATTGAGCGGGTAAGCATACACCTTTTTCATCATGAAGGCAGAGTCCTGAATTCAGTTGCCATGAACACACAGGTTATCTCATACAGGTGAGACTTCAGTTGGGATGACATCTTTTAATAAACCTCTACTGCTTCCTTCTCTAATTAGAATACAAAAAGTTTTCTCGTAACTCTCATATAAATAACATACAAACAYCAAAATTGGAGTTTAGACATATCAGTACATACTCTTCATGTCCTTTTGGCAAAATTATAAAAACAAGACTAACAATTCTCAAGGACTTAGAAGTCATTTYAATAAATCCTCTAAAGCATCACATCTACAACAAAATCTGGGTAAGTAAATTTAAACAACTGTTCATTCATTTTTTCTAAGATAGGCCACAAACTTTGTGTCGCACCTACGTGATCTGGCAGCTGCAAAAAGGACTCTGCTGTTTAATGAATGGCTGAACCATAACTTATTTCCTTGCGTTTTACAGGTAAATGATGCAATAGGATGTGAGTGGCCATGGATCTATTTTGTTAGTCTTATCATCCTTGGCTCATTTTTCGTACTTAACCTGGTTCTTGGTGTACTTAGTGGGTAAGCAGTTGAGTTAACATTGTGTATGCTACTGCTACTTGTAAGATGGCCTCTGCATTTACTCCAGCTGCTCAGCAATGGCTTTTTTGCATGCACTTGAGATTCTAATGTCATCCTGCCAGTGTTTGCTCTTTGGACTGAACTGTGTGATTTGAGTGCCTGTATCTGTCTTGACATCACGTTCACCATGCTTGCTAAAAGTACTCATTAAATGARCCACTAATCTCCTTATTCTATAATATTCCTGCAGGGAAAAAAGATTTTGTGCACAGAGATGGGTGGTGTGCCTGTACAAATATTCTCCCCTGTTGTTATGTACAAGTGTCTTTTTCTGAAAGACCAACTTTTGCYTTTCTTTGAATAGTCAGAGTAATTGGAGTCTTATTTATGTTTACCAGTCACATATTTTGCTCAAAATATTGAAAAATATTTTTAGTAAGTGCTTCAAAGTCTGCCTCACAAAGTGTGGCTGTGCTGCYCTGGCACAGAATTCCTGGAGAGCTGTGAAATGCTGTGACAACCTGCACCAGGAACTGATGTATTCATCAATAATTGTCAATTTAATATAGTTGTCACAGCTTTTTGTTGGTTTATKCACTCCAGGCTCCAGCCAAGAACTAAAGTCATGTCAGTTCTAGATGTGTATAATGTGCTTTAAAACTGTAGTTTATGGCAAGAGTTTACCCAGTTTTCACAAGAAGAACCCCTTCAGGTTATAACCCTATTTCCTTTGCCATTTCCTGGTTTCTAACACACTTGAGCTTGGGAAACTCCAGTTTATGGCAAATATATTTTTTGATGAATAAATAAAAGATCCAGCTAGCATTTGAATGCTGGAAAGAAAATTATTATGATTGTATGTATTAGTTTTTAGTTATACAGCAAACGATATTGTTCTGGCAGTTTCAGGCCAGTTGTGCCTTCTTTGTCAGCCAACAGAAACATTTCTGCATGGAAAGCTGCAGTTGATGGTGTCCTCAGGATGCTGATAGTGTGTGCAGCCCTATTTGTGGTTTTGCCACACTGTATCCATTGTATCTGAAAGAGATGATAATGCATTATTATATTCCTGGAAGTCAGATAAGCAAACAAAATTTCCAGGTGTTGATGTAACTGTGTTACAAGGGCATTTTTATCTGCTGAGTGATTTTTACAATGTGCTTTTTTAAATCTTTGGTTATTTATCCATGATGGGTTACTGTTGCACACGGGGAACTGGGGAAAGCACAGTTCTACCTCACTTCAGACTTGCTCTACAAAGCAGATGTTTATAACCAAAATATCAGTGCTAAAACCACACTGCTGATGTTTAGATTTAATCTCTTCCTTCCAAGACCTATCCTGTAAAGACAAATGTGTAAATTTTTGCAAAACAAGGGCCTAGCCTTCAGCCAGGCTGGAAAATGAAATAAGAAAGAGAAGGATAGATAAATGAGGGTAGTTCCAGAGTAATTTATTTTTTCTTTTGATGCTGTTACCTAATGTTGCTGTGCGACTGGACTTTCCCCTGCAGTCATTAGAGGATTAGGCTCTCACAGTTCCTTCTCTGGCCCTTAAGAATGCTGTAAAAACCAATTAGTTTTCTTCCTGTCCTGTGAAGGTGTCTGGTAACAGATAATGAATTTTCCTATTTCTCCTCCCATGACTCAAATTGTTATTGGTTTTAGATTTTCCTGTTCTTAAAAAATATTGTAGGGAAAGTGATGCCAAATTTGGTGTTTTGTTGCACATGTTAATTTCTTTTCCTGAAGTCATGGAAATTGAGATACCCCCCATGAATCAGCTTAGCATTTGATTTAATACATTTAAAATGCTATGTGAGGTTTGCAACATTAGACACATATATTTGTTGCAACAGGGAGTAGTTTTTTAGGTGCCATTTGAATTTAGGGAGGAACTGTCCCCTTGYCCTTGGGTTCCTTTCTGCAGACAAGAAATCTCCACCAATTTGCAGTTGTTGTGTGACCCACAGAGCTCTAATGCTCCTCACAGCCCTCACTGGCTTCCCTTGGATTTCCTGTGCACAGAAATGGCAGTGACAAATGGGATGTGAAATTTCCTTSAATTCATTTAGCCATTAATTGGTAAATTTATTTTTCTGCCAKAGTGTCAGCCAGGGTCAATTGAGTGCTCAGGGTGCTTGATGAATTGTCTGAATCCATGTTTGCCCTAAATACATGAAAGAGCCTTCCTAAAACTCCCATTTTTGTTTTCTTTCTAAAGAAAATGACACTAGAGTATTGAAACAAGTGATTTATAAATATCACCAAGGACTGACATTGAAAGTGGAAAGAGAAAGTCAAAGGGAATGCTCCTAAAAGATACCTATTATAGCAAACTGAGTTTGGTGCAGAAGTGAAGAGAATGTCCTGGAATACTTGTTTGAAACTCTGACAAACAAGGGCCTGGGTGAAATACTGTTGCTCTGTTTTTTTGTGATCAGCATATGACAGTTTCATATGAATGATTTTCCCCATACTTTCTGTTTAGACCTACTAGTCTAGTCTAAATTTTGGATAAAAATTGGTGTACTAGTGGATAAAATTGATGTACTAGTAAAATCCAATGGATATTTTTGTTTCTTAGTCAAAAGATATTTTTCATTCTGAGCCTAGCATTGAATATGTAGCACATAAATTCTTTTGTTTTTGTTTAAAAGTTATTAGCTTTTATGTTTTATACTCTKCAAACCATAACATGAAGCTTAGTTTATGATAAATCTACAGATARATTTTGCTAAACCAATCAAATGTCAAGAATGCAAAAATTATGGCAACTTATTGAAAAGCATGGCTTTGCATACAGATTTTGAAGGYGGAATCTGAATGCCTAATACCTTTCCTGTATGAAAGTGATACTTCCTGTAGCTCAGGCTATGCTGTGTACATTGAAATCTGTTTGCTGTTTTGATCTGTTTGTGGTTTTAAAATATTCAGTTATTCTCTTTGCACTCCTTTGTTACTGTGTGACCATCTGCCCCTTTGTGTTTCTGTAATGCCTCTTGTGCACTGCATGTTTGRTGTCTTTAGATACTGTAAAATGGATGAGAATGATGATTTGGCAGATCTTTTGTTTCMCATCTAGCTCTTTTCTGAAGGTGAGTATTTCCCAGTGATCCATGTCAGTCTTGCCTGCAGTAGGTGACAKTCTTAAAAGTAGAGTTCATATTTTTAATATCAGTGGTGTAAATGAATAGAAACAATGTGTGTATGGAATCTGCATGTGGTAAATATTGTAATTKCTGCATGGAAGCTGGCTGTGGTGATTTTTTCCCAAGTATTCTAATGAATAACAAGGATGGGGAGAATTCATAGGCTTGAGTTAATTCAGTTTTTCCAAAATACTCTAATTTTTACTCTGTAYTGGATGCCAGAAGTATTCATGTTGKTCTAAAAGTGAATTTTCTGAAGGGATGGAATATTAGACACAGAAATTGGGAGCTCAGGACAGACCTCCTCCAAATATTTCAGTGTAAAAACCCGAGCACATCATAGCTATTGGAGCAAGAGAGTGAACTGAAATGGAAAGTTAAGTTAGAAATTATAAGGTAAAGGTTATTTGGAAGTTAATAAGTGAAGATCAGGATAGGGATGCTCATCCATCCTGAAAGTGTTAAACTTTAAAAAAAAAAAAAAAAAGTTAAAATAGATGTGTCAGTAATTCAGCATGTATTAAACTGGTTTGCTAAGAACAGAGGAAATAATAAATTATAAAGCTTCATAACTTATTTATCAAGAGGCATGGCTTTTAATGATGCATGATAATCTATTCCTGAAGATAGTCCTTATCATTAGGGGATGGGTTCTGCTGACAGCATTTTCTGCTCAAGGCACTGGTGTTTCTTTGGGTAGCCATGGGAACAAATAAAACCTTTCAAACACACTTTAATAAATCCATAAATTGAATTTATTGCCTTGCAAAAGGACACCAAAACAYAAGCTTTGACATGTCCTTACATCTTCCTACATGTGATCTTGCAGGTTACTAAGTGAATGTTAATTTTTTCAGTTTCTTTCCCCCAGTAATATTTGCAATGTATGAACATAATGATTTTAAAAGCTAAGGGTGTGTGCTCATCCACCCTAATCTCACAGCAATATCTGTCAATTAATGTCATATRAAATATGTTGGTGCAGATAAGCTCMTACACCTAAGAACTGTTTTCTACAGTATATATGGAAAAAATTGTAGAGAATGGTGTTTGAATAATGATGCACCAAATAGAAAAYGGCAGCAAACTGTCACCCATAGCCTTTCTGCAAAAGGAAAATGAACTGCTTTTGACAGTGTTCATTTTCACAGCAGCAGGAAGGCCTAGTGAAAAATAAAAAATAAAAATTATTGCTGAAAATTTAACTCCTTCCTGTAGATGAACCAAATATACACTGAAATCATGGAAGAAGAACTCCAGCTGTAGATCTCAGGAAGTTATGAGCTGAAGCTCTTTTAATTTCTGTGTCCTGGTGAAAGTAAAGCTCACARACAAATAGATACAAAACAAGGAAATGTTATCCTGGATTGATCAGTTGAACATACTGACAACAATTAATCAGCAAATGCTTTCAGCTGTATGCAGCAGTAACTGACTGTTTTAGACAGAAACCACTGAATTCAGTGGGCATGGTTCTCTACTCTTGAATAACAACTTGGAGGGACCTGATTTTATTTCAGTTCTGTCTGAATTTACCCACACTGAGGTTTCTTGGCAAGGTTTCTAAGGGATTAATGCTTGAGGTTCTTGCTGGTGAGCCCCTGGCAGGGAACAAACCATGGCAGTTTCAGAAACTGTTGAGAGAGTGTGTCCTGATGGTTTAGGTGATGGCAGGGTTTGGTCCTTGCTCAGAACTGCCCCTTCTTCTTCCAAGAAATCCAGTGTGTCCTGAGCCAAATGGGTCTTGACCCGGGACAGAAGGGGTACATCTTAATATGCTGATCTGATAATGGTCTGAAACATCAGATCTCACTTTTTTTGCTCTGTCWAATGGTTCCCCATCTGGCTGTTCCCACTGATGACCCCATAGCATTCCTGTGCACTCTGGCTCAATAAGGCTGTACAGGCCCTTTGCTCCACAGAGCTGGAGCTGTCAAATGCACATTTTGTTAATTGCTAATGAACTGGTAATACCAGCTTGCATTTCCCCACCTAGAGCCCAASACTCCTTGCTCAAGGAGAATTCCTGCTGGAATGTTTGTTTTATCCTACCGAAATTGTTGTAGTGTTCAGCCTGTGATTTTTTCCTTCCCCTAAAAGTAGGGCTGACAGTGATGTATACAAATCTCCTGTAATTAAGGATGTGATGTTCCTCAACCTTTTTTATGTCTCTCCACATCTGCTACACTTTACACCCAGCTGTGAGCTGCTGTCCACGCTTAGCCATACACTTGAAGTAGTTTTAGTTTTCTCACTTGATTCTGCTAATTTGTTGGTTGGTATGGTTACCACTGTGTGAAACCTCTCCTGCAAGGCTGGTGGCCAACACTGTACTCCTGTGAGTACATTTTTGTTGTTATGTGGCTGTTCTCTGTGCATAAATGAGAGTCTGGGATGTCTGGGTGGCAGTTCCACATATAGAATTAGCTTAACACTTTCCACACAGCAGACCTTGTTCTGCAGGAGATTCATTCTCCCTCCCACTGCATTTGCAGGGACTCAAAAGGGCAGGAATACGGCTAACAAAGGATTTGTGTCCTGGTTTATGCTCAGGCATCAAAAGTACCCATTTGTTCCATGTCATCACTGCCTAGAGATGCACAGGAGTTTCAGCATCGCTCSTGGTGCTGCACAGGCTCCCTTATGAAATGAATCTGGCCTTTAGCAGGGGAAAGCTTTCTGCTGGGAGGAGGCTGCTGCAGGTGTCTSCAGTTATTGTATCTGTGAACATACACAGAGAAGGGAGAGGGTACCACAAGCATTTCCACAAATTGTATTGGGGCTTTTGGTTACTGTGACCCTGCCTGTCATTTAAGGTGTGAGAACCAGGGAGATGTAATTGAATCCCAGCAAGTGATCCCTGCTGTCACTTCCACCTTGTTGCATCAAGCCATTCCCAACTGATGCTTACCAGCAGGAGTTATTTCACTCTGCTGAAGAAAGAAAAATGTGGCATGATTACCCCAGACTATTGAAGCATGAATTCAAGCCCTGCATTTTATATGCTTCTGCCTCAACAACCATTGATGATGATGGTGTTTGCCTGAACAGAGAAATGAGATCATCTTTCTGCTAGGAGACAAGGAATTTTTGGGCAACAGAAATAAACCCACCATTTTATACAATAGGTTATTTATCCCTAAAAGTACATGAGATTATATAAATTAGTCTCAATTAAATGCCTTATTTTGTCAGTGATATCTCTATTGTCCTGCAGATGCAGCCCCCCTGCCCAGAATGCTTTCAGATGTCACATCCAGGTCATTTTATAAAACCAGAAAGAAACACGTATTTYAAAGTTAGCTCTTAGCACAGGCATTGTGAATCCAAATATTTACAGAGCTTTAGTCCACTTACTTCAATTAGTGTGCAGTTTCCTGAGCCTGTCAGCTTCAGTGGCTGCTGGGTTGATGGCAGGGAGGCCAGTTCAGGCCACCAGTCTGGCCACGTCACTCCCTGTCCTGCCTACATAGCCCAAAGCTCTTCCTTTCTGCCCTGGACCCACCCTGCCCACTCCACAGCCATGAAATGCTGCACAGGCAGGTTTTGTAGCCCTCCTTCCAATCAGTCAATGTCTCTGTATTTAAATATTCAAATATCTTTTTTTATCTAAATATCTTTGTCAGAAGCTTTAAAGAGTCAACATCTCTCTCTCTCTTCTCATTTTCATTAACTTATTCAAAAAAACTTATTTCTTGGCCAAGAAAAAAAAGGAAAAGCTTTTGTTTAGCCAACAGGAAGCTCATTACTTTCCAATTCTATTAAATTCTCCTTTCTTATTCATGGTATTTCACTTAAAGGAGTATGTATGTTTGTGTCTAAGGGGCATCCCTTCACTGTGGCTGTGACAGAAAAAAAGCCATAGAGTCAGATTCCTCCCTCCACTGAAGAAAATTGTCTTCTCATGTGTTATAGTTCTGTAAAGTCAAGTTTTAAAAATATTTTTTTTAACTATTGTGGAAATAAGCACCCTTGCATCTCCCCCTGCTGATAAACTGCAGCAGCCTACAACAAGGCAGCGTCTGACTTCAGTGCAGTATTAAACGGAAAGGTCAGAATTAGCAGTGTGCATAAAAAACTAGGTTTAATTCTCTGCAGGCAGCTGTTTTAATGTGAAGTCAGAGTTAAAGAGTGGTTCAGCCATGGGTGAAGTSCTGTTCAAAGTATCAGCCTTGCCAGCTGATTAATTAAAAAAATATTTAATTGACTTCACTCTATATAATAACAACAGCTTTTGTTTTACTTTACCCTTACACGTCACATGTCCTTTGAATTAATGAAAAATACCTGAAGGACTTTAATAAAAAGACATGAATACTTAGTAAAAGCCATCAAGGCTTGTTATTTCTCATTTCCTACCATGCCATGATAGCTCTTTTCCCAAAGACACTGCCTGTAGGAAGTGAGTCACGAGTACGTTGCCTCAATCAGGTGTAAAGGACAGTCTCTAATCCTCTCTGAGAGAAGCTTAAACCCAGCATTCCATAACCCAAACAGTTTCTTACTGACTTGTGAAATGAGTCTATTTTTTAAAGGGTGATTATCTCTCAGAGAGATCTTTGGAGCTCTCTCTTTCATGGGCTGTTTTGTGACGAGCTGGCCTCTCACAGATCCTCGCCCTTGGGTGGCAGGTGAAGGGGAGCAAATGCAAAGCAAGCACTGGCATTTYTCAGCTTCATTACAGTGCCATCAGATGGAACAGACGATCCCCATGTGCCAAACTGAACTGCTGTTGAATTAAGTCCTCAGCTGTAAAGGATGTAGTGCCTGCCTTTCAGCTTTTGCAACAGAAAGCTGTGTGGCTTCTGTAACACAAAATTAAAAAAACCTGCAGCATCTGMATGGAAACAGCTTAACACTTAAATTTACTGATGTCCTCCAAACACTAATTTTTTGTTCTGACATGTTTAAAGACAAAAAAAGCCAATAAAAATGAATAAGAAACCTCTTGGAGAGATTATGTCTTTGCAATTCCAAATAAATAAAGTATGTCACCAAACTGAAATGCTATATTGAAAAACTGAGACTTTGTGTTATTCTGCTCTGTTTTCTTAGGGCAAYGTTTTTATTGGCAATTGTTCCACTTTAGAATATTTTTCTGTCTTATGCTAATTTTCTAATATTTTCCATTTGAGAAAGGATATTATTGAGTGCTTTAATAAATCTCCCCTTAAGAGCATATTAATTGGATAATATTTTCAAGTGAAATTTTCCAATGCATAAAGGAGTTGAAAATTCATAGTAAATGAAATTGCTTTTAATTTAAGCCCTATTGTAAGATTAATGTGAGTAGCAATAGGACAAGGGGTAAACAGCTTAAAACTGAATGAAGGGAGTTCAGATTAGATACCAGGAAGAAATTATTCCCTGTGAGGGTGGTGGGACACTGCAAAGGTTGCCCAGAGGAGCTGTGGCTTCCCCATCCCTGGAAGTGTCCAGGGCCAGGTTGGATGGGGCTTGGAGCAATCTGGGATGGTGGAAGGTGTCCCTGGCCATGGCAGGAACATGGAATGGGATGAGCTTTGAGGTCCCTCCCGACCCAAACCCTTCAATGATTAAAATGTTAGTCAGAACAAGCTTGACTTTAAATACTGAGATGTACGTACTTAGAATACAGTCCAAAAGATACTTGTCTGCCCCTAAATCTATGTATTGATAGTCAAATAAATTGGAATGTGTTTGATCCTTCTAGCAAATGGGTTTACACATTTGGAGCTGTGGATCACACCAAAAGTTGTTACAATGTTGGCATATTAGATGTTGTGGTGGGAGAATATAGTTACTAATTGTCTTGAGTCACATGTCATTCAGGGAATCAGAGATTTCTGGAGAAACTCAGGTTCAAAAAGACCTTAGGAAGCCATTTTATCCAATTTCCATGTCAAATAACATGATTTCATTATTTTTATTATAATTCCATGATAGTTCAGGGATTGATCCCMATCATGACCTCAACTGGACAGACAGTCCAGTACTTTGTTTTGAGAGTGGAACAATGAGATRGAGGATTGAGTTTATATCAAATGTTCTGTTCTGGTCTGTGAGAACAGGACTTCTAGGTTCTGTTACAGGGAGCAAAAGGGCAAAACACCCAGATTTCCAAGAACACATCTCTGTGGGTGGTACAGTTCAGGGAGAGCCAGTAGTGGAATTCTGGAATGCTCTATGATTGGACATGGCCCGTGAGCTGTGGCTGGGAGAGGAAGGATTTTAGAATTAGCTGCCAGAATTTMATTTTCATTGAAGCTAATAATTAACTGTGAAATGACTTTATTATTGCAAGTTAATTTTTATTTGTGGATAAAAGCAATTTTAAATCTGTATAGAAGAGCAGGTAAATAAAGGGGGAGAACAGACTCTTCTATAGGAAGTGTCAAAAATACTGCTTAATTTTTGATTAAATCATAAAAGCTCTGAAAGTTGAGAGGTAACGTGGTAGGGATTTGCCATGACTTCTTTGCACCTCTACCTTGTTTTCAAAGCAGCGCTCAAATCTTCAGTGCAGTTTCTTTATTGCTGTGTTAATCTGCAGTGTCAAGACCTGTATCAAAATGCCAGGGACTTTGTCAATCAATGTTTTTTTTTTCTCCTTTATCTGCATTTGATAGAGAGTTTTCTAAAGAAAGRGAAAAAGCCAAGGCCCGAGGAGACTTTCAGAAGTTACGTGAAAAACAGCAGCTTGAAGAAGATCTGAAGGGGTATTTGGACTGGATTACCCAGGCAGAAGACATTGACCCTGAGAATGATGAAGAGGCTGATGAAGAAGGCAAAAGGAACAGTACGTATTCCTTCTTCTCTTCTTCTGTGGGGGCAGTTTGACTCCTTTTGGGGTGTTACTTTGCCCTGAATGCTGCCTGCCCAGTGCTGTCCCAGTTTGCAGAAATGTTGGTTTAGCAGAGCAATTGTTTTAATGTGCTGATGCTGAACCACGGGAGATAATTCAGAATCTTGCAGGAAAACTCTGCTTGGGGTGTTCACGTATAAATCACTGTCTGCATTCAGTCATTACTGAGGCATACAAGCTTTGTTTTATTTGTGTTCTGGAAAAAGTTAGTGCAGAGAAGCCACGTGCCACTGAGTGTCATCRTAAATCCTTAGGATGTGTTTTCCTGTAGGTGCATGCAAGGGAATTAATGATGATATAAAGAGCTTAAAATTATGGCCAAAGCTACAGGCAAGAAGTAACCTTGTGCTGATACTGAGGATTTTTTGTTATTGTTGAAGTAGGAAAATGACATTCTAGGTCTTTCTTTTTGATATTCAGAAAAGAATATMAAATATTTTTTACTGCTTGTCTTAAGTGGGTGTGCAATAGATGAAATCTTTTGGGATTTTCACTTGACACTAAGAAATATCCTTATGATGTATTTATTTGACAGTAGAGTATTCTAGACTGGTAGTTTATGCTGTAATGCTTTTGCTTCTAACCTGAGTCCTAAGGTAAAGGAACAAGTTAATTTCATGATACTATAACAACTTTAAAAGTTATAATTAATTTCCATATATCACAAAAGTTCTAGTAACAGCAGTATTTTAATGCCATAATTTAGCAGAGGTTATTTTAGCCTCTGTCATGTTTGCATAGTAGYAGTTAAAATCTTCATGAGAACTTTTAGAGCTGCACGTAAATGAGACCTCAGTTTCAGGACATGGTTGCTCATTTCATATTAAGTCTAAGATTAAAATTCAAGTTTTACCATATATTCTAATGCTACATAGTTCCTTATTATTAATGTTATGCTCTGGAAAATCATGGTGTTTGTTCATTTAGATACCATCAAGTATTTATAAGGACAAATGGTTTGTCAAAGATAACTCAGAATATTATTTTCTGTATTGAAATAATAGATTATTACCATTGCTTTACTTCTAGTGCTGGTAATTCATTGTGAACTGTTCTTGTAAGTCATATTACTTTTCAGGTGCAGTAAGTGACAAAAATTATGTGGTTTGATATTGAGGTATCTGTTTTTAAACTTACATCTGTCTTGCAGAGATAATAGCAGTTTTTCAAAATCTTTAAGTTTCATGATTTTATTAATCCTTTAGCTCACAATAAGAGCAGAGCATGGGAGTGTGGACCTGTGTTGCAGACTGGTGGAGCACTGATTTTATGAGAGGCTGGAAGGCAACCTGGGGGTCGATATTGATGCCAGCATCACTTGGAAAGGAATAATTTATCTCTGTAGGAAAATGTGTTGCATAAATAGAATTTTTATCTAGAAGAGAGTAAAAAAGACAGAGATTTGGTATTGCTACTAATGTGTGGTAGGAGTACATAAACTGTGGCTTTGAATACAAGTGTAAAATCCTTAACCTGAGATGTAAAATATGGCCCATTTTATGGAGTAAATACACTTTGTACAAGGCTGCTGTGCAGAATTCTTGGTGATGCTGAATTTGCATAGGGTRCTGCATGTGTCRTCAGCTGTGGTGCCAATGGACTTGGTTTACAGGTGAAATCCCAGGAMCCTTTTGTATCCTGTTCAAATTGGATGTTGGTTAATTGGCTGCAAAAAACCTCATTTGCTCTGGTACTCATTAAACAGCTTCCAGGCCATACAAATAAAAAACACTTTGCATCGTTACTGGGTTTGAAAGAGCTTTTAAATCTAAACTGTTAACTTAAGCAGAATTTTAGGGTGAGTTAAAGGTTGTAGAAGACTTGCAGAATGAAAGTAGAAGAAAAATAATTAAAAGAACTTTAAGAGAGGTGTCAAGAATTTAATTTSAGGCAGACATATATGTTTTGAGTGGGAATTTCTAACGAATAAAGAGTCTCCTAGTGCTCCTGCATTTATGCACATGTGCCTAAATATATGGCTTGGTATTTAAGTTTTAATATTGGCTGCAACAGCCTGTAAAGGAGGAAGGGTTGCTGAGTTGCTCCACCTCCTTGAATTCAAGATATTATTAGGAAACAAATTTAATTGAAATATACTGCCGATGTTTTTCTTGAGCCATCTTGTGAGTGTGAGGTAGAGCTGGGTCCCAAGACAGTCAGAATAATAATTTTCAGGCTTCTAGGCAACTATGTTCCTGATTTGAATATCTAAACCTCTGGGTGAYCAAGATTCCTGCTGATTTATGGTGATGGAAGATCACCATGATGCTCTTCACCAATGTAGAAGAGCTCTGGATTTAGGATACTGAAGATCTCTGTGGCAGGAAAAGGTACAGATTTCAAAGGCAGTAAATTCAGTGATTAATAGTTTCTCAAATAATCTTTAAAATTGTAGTTAAGGTTCCTGCAATGCCTCCCCCTCCCCCCCAGCGTTTAAAAATTTCTGATCAGAGAAGCCATTAAGTAGTTTATTTATGAATATCCCATGTATTTGTACATCTCTGTTGCTGATAATGGGCAGGCATTCAATGCTGGTGAATAACTGAAYACCTTTTAATTGTAGAATAAATACCATAGAGTTGTAAATATGCCTTTAGTGAAAGTTGGAAGTCTTTATTATGAGCCAATAGCTGGTTATTCTGAAGTCAATGAAAAAAAACTTCCATTGTCTTCAAAGCACTGCGAATTTAGCTCAAAACGCGAGGATCCGTGAGAGGTGAGGGGTTTAGCTGTGATCAGATCCGTTTGTTTTGCCTAACCTTGCCTGTGTTGTGTGTACGGACACGTTTTTGTTTTTTGCGTTGCGACTGCTGCCACCTCCCGCGTCACTGCTGGGATTACATGTGCTCCCCAGGGCTTACACTGGCTGACTTAATGGAAGACAAGAAGAAAAGCAGACTTAGCTGCTTTGGCCGTTCTTCCAAAAAACATGGTAAAATGTGTTCGGATTTGCAGTTGAACTTCCTTTCGTGCCAATACTGCATTGGATGTGGTAGCTTTCGGGGGCACAGACTGTTTGCATTTCTCTGAGCGAGGCAKCAGCCTCTGGAGCATGGAACCCCTSGTGCATGCAGACCTTCCTGCTGGTTGAAGTGCATGTTTGAAAYAGAGCTGCTGCTCTACATCCCTAAAGCAGAGTGTTCAATCCATTCAGAATTCCACTGAAGTGTCTTTGGCTGTGGCTGTTCTTTTTCAGAAGCCAGGTAAACCAGATCAAAACTCTATTTCAAGTTTAGGTGTAAATAACTTAATACAAGTGTTTTACAAGCTTTATAATGGATCATAGTGTAAGCTTAGACAGCATGATGATAATATTTACTATTTGTTTTTGATTCTTGTGATGTAGAATCTAACAAAGCAAAACAAGCTTTTACTGTATCTCCTCTTGTTATTGATAGTTTTGTTTCTGTAAAGTGTTTTATTCAATTTTTTCCCCCCACACACTGGACACAGACAGGAGGTTTAGAGTACAATAGTTATTTTCAAATCTGCCCTCTTTTAATACTAGCAAACTCATTGTTTTGACATAAGCGCAGTTGCAGTAGTTAGGAGATCTAGTTTTAATCCTATCTGCAGCCAAATTATTTGAGCRACTGACCTTCTTCCTGTCCTAAAAATCACTGTTGTGGCCCAGAGTGAGGCTGGAAACTGCTTTCTTTAGAGTTCCTTTAGAGAGTGGAGAATTCTAAGTCAGAAATTGCAAGGACCTGATGGACTCATCTTGTCCAAACACTGAGTCTGTTTGAAATTCCTTGTACAGCTGTTGTATCCATTGTCTGAGCTCACACAGCTTCACAGGCTGAAACAGCTTTTCTGTAAAAACTGTGAGGTGACAGCTGCAATTTTACTTTGAGCCATGTACTTAAATGAGCAGGTTCAGGTTCTGATGTCTGTCAGGAGGCTGTGACTGGCTGAAAACTGCTGTCACCTTCTGTCACCTGCTGTCACCTGCTGGCTGTGGCTGCTGTTTCACTGCTGGTGCCTGACCCTGCAACGCAAAGGCACCCCAAATTCGTGGGCCCTGACTTGGGTTCTTCCACCCTTTTGTAAGTAGGATTCTTCCAAAGTACTAATTAAAGGCCTAAGTTTATTAATTTCTGAGTTCATGAAGTGATCAGGCTGATCTGAGGAGTTCAAGCTTAGGCTGTCTCTGGATTACAAATACCACACTAAATATTTTTCTTTGTGTTAGCTCTACCTGTGTTTCCATTAAAAGCAAAGTGTCTGTAGAATATGCAGCATTCCCAAGTGTTATCCTTCAGGCTGCAAGTGGTTGTTTCAGTGATTCTACTGTAACAAACCCTGATTATTTTGCTCTCCTTCCACTGCTTTGCAGCCAACCTTATATTGCTTTTCCGTGGGCTGCCTATAAAAAGAGAGAGCCCATAAGAATGATCTATAACAACATTAAATCTGCACTATGAAAAAAGATATCTTGCTGCATTATCATGTAGAAATCTTGCAAGCAGACTCCTCTTAAACTGAATTCACCCCGAGGAGCTTCACAGTCAGAATAGATAGTGCCACATCCTCCTGAAGTGTTTTCTGGGCATACAGCAGACTTAGGAAAATTCGAGATGAATTTGCAATGATAATGTTGCCACTTTGGGGATTTTTTTTTTTTACTCTGTTACTCTGTTTTCCTGTTTGACKACCTCAAAGATTTGGTATAAAGGATTCAGAAAATTCATGTACTAATTTGAGAAACAATTAGGAAAATTTTGGAGTTCAAGGAATTGGCTGGCTGTTACTAGCAAAYGGAAGATGACATTTTTGTAAGGCTGATCTAAAATTTTGGCAATATAAAATAATAACAAGATTCTCCACAGTAGCCAATACTGATGAGAAGTGCTGATCTCTCAACTTCTGCAGCACTTTCCCTTCAGCACATGTAACCAGAAGGCTGCCCAACRTGCACCAGTGTGAAAATTACATCAGCCTGTGGATAGAAAAGGCACAGTTGAAGCTGAAACAGGTTAAAATTTTAGTCATATCCATTCTAGAGGAAAACATTTCTAACAGTACTACTCAACACCACAATTCAGGAGTTCAGGTTGMAATTTAGGCTGCTTTTGGATTCTACTGTGACGATGGATTGTCATATTTCAGGATTTTGGAGTTTCTAACTCCAGCTGGCCAGGATGCATCAGTGCTGATAGTGGTTTGTTCCTCACTGTGCATTAGTTATGTTGTGTCCCAAAGTGGAGTTTGAAATCCCTGCTCCAAAGTCTGAAAACTCCATAGATTAAATAGTGAAGACAATRGATTGTTTTTCTGATGTTCTATTCTTATTCACAGAAACAAAATGTAGTAGTTGATGTATTTGACCTATTTTCTGTACACTCAGGGAAGTATTAAGCTGCATGCTGTATGGGTTGCTTATATTGTCTAATGCAAGCATTCTTTTGTTTGGAACCATTTACCTTAATTGAAAAGATTATTAGATCTAGAAATCCAGATAATCCTTCCAGAAGAATACCAGTAAAATAAGRGCAAAAGGTGAATGAAGAAAAGAGAAAATTTGGTGCCTTTGTTTGCGTACTGGGGTGCCAGTTTACAGATCTCAGAGCTGACCATGCTGAGATCAGCCTTTCAGAAGTTCCTTGTGTTTGCCTCATGGACACCACGTGCCCTTGTGCAGCTGTGGCCATGGAATTGAGTATTTTTCAGAGCTGGCAGGTTGCTTGCATTAGCAGAGTGGATGTGGACATGCAGTGCTGCTCTTTTCCTCTGGCTAAAGACCTGATGACTTGCTGGCATTGCTGGAGCTGGACTTCCACACGGTGCCTTTCTCAGTACTTCTGTCAAGTTTTAATTTTGACAAATAAATTACAGTTTGATGACAGCTGAGTTTCTAATGTGAGCTGAACTGTGGTTCTTTTTTCCTCGTTTGTAAYACAGCACCTGCAAGTCACTAATGGAGATGGAGAAACAGCCCCTTGGTGTCTGAAGCACAGTGACATTCTGATGTATTTAATAATAGACAGAACTGACTTCACTTCAATAGAGCCAAAGATATTTTAATTTGTACTTTGTTTTTCTTCACATTATTCTGTTCAAAGGGGCTGGTATTTCTTACTGTGGCCTAACACATCAAGTTGGGGTAGACTTGAGTTAAAATTACAGTCCTTTATATTTACATTACCTATATTAAATACAGGTTTTCTGAAACTGAGTGACACTTTATGAAGGACTAGATTCTAGGTACTGGTTTTTTTTCAGGGGAAGGAAGGGTTGATAAATTTGAAATACAAGTGTGAGACATGTTGCATGTAAGCAATAATTGCAGAAGTAGCCTTAGCTGTGTTTTCCTGGCAGCTTTTAATGGTGTGTGAAACCAGACTTCTGCACTCATATTTTGTAGTTGCCCATCACAAGTGCTGAAATGTTCATTTTTGGGTGACTATAAAGCTTTATTTTCTAACAGCATTCAAGTCACCTGGCACAAGGCAACCAGGAGTCCCCTGTATTTATTGCAAAAAGACCCTGGCATTTGAAAATAAAAATTCTTAATTCTGAAGCCCTGAGACTGTATTTGAAATAGTTTTGTGATGTTTTCTTTTCTTTAACTGTTTGAAATTTTAATAGTTGAATTTGGATATCAAATATTTTTTATTTTGAATGAAGTTCCTTTTGAACKCTGACTGTAAGCTGTGAAGTTCTTACAGGACTAGCAAAATTCATTATCTTAAAACTGATTTATAAAGGGAAGCATGATATTAAAACTGAGGCACTTGCAGGTGCTAACTAGAGACTTTTAATATATAAAGCAATTACAATAATGTTTTAAAAGAATCATCAGAGCAGAAGAACCTGTGAAAGAAGTTTTGCTGTGCTTACTGCCTGAAGTGCTTTGTTTATTCAAACACCTGCATGGACATTTTKGATCTTTCTTTGTTATGCCACTCTGTTTAACATTTCATGTAACAGTGACTTGCTTTTGGGGGCAGATTCTCAGCTGTTGCAAACAGCAGCTGAGCACCTGGCCTGGGATGGAACTGATGGGCATCCCCTCCTGGATGGAATTGATGGGCACRGAAACCAAACCAGCACTTCCCACTGCCCTCTGTGTCCATGGTGTTGAGGCAATTGAGAGGCTGTGCAGAGAGACTTTCTAACAGCACTCACTTTGTGTCTGAGTTGTAGACAAACCAGAAAATTCAAGGCCTGTTTCTTAAATCTCATTTATATCATCCTTTAGGCTACCAAAATAGTGAGATTTCCCTATCAGAAATTGGCAGTGTGGCCCTTCTGCCCTCAGCACTCTCAGTGCACAGACATTGACTTAAACCCTCCCCAACAAACCAAACCAAATAGACCAACCAAACAATCAGAACAGTGGAAGGTACACACCAGAGTACCTCTAGAATGCTCTGTTTTTCTTTTGTTCTTGCTGTTYTACAGTAATTTCAATGCATCTCCCACCTCTCTTACGTTTCCTACTTTATATGGTATTTCCATGGTATAGACCAGCAACATTAATTTACCCTTTTCTTGTTCCTGAGGTGTTYCTTTCATGCTTGCTTTGCAGACATGGACGTAGTGCTCTCCCCTAGGAAGCAATGAGAACTTTGGCTGTTCATCATTTCCTAACACTTTTTGGCASAGGGTGTCCTCCCTCTATATTTCAGTTGATTTTAAGACAAATGGTGATGACCTAGCTGAAAATGAGTTTTGCCTAAAAAACCATTAGCTGCAAGTGCTAACCACTCAGTAATTATCTGCTATATGTATAATAATTCACACTCTGTGTGGCAAATGTAATTGTCCCCTATTTATTAGAAGCAATTCTTATCGTCCTTTGAAGTACCATTCTCCCATTCCCAATGCTCCTGCCTGCTGCTCACACAATATTTGCAAGCACATTTACTTTCTGGCATCTTGCCTTAAAAATGTATAATGTCAGTAAAGGCACAGAGTGGTCAGTGTGACCAGGGTGTGAAAGTTCTTACTTTCAGGAGAAGTTTGATATTGGAATCAGCAAACCTGTTAACAGCACTTTGATAAATGTTAACAGAGCACTTCTCAAAATGAAAACTCAGAGAATCCAGCTTAGGTTAATTTCTTTACCAAGGGTAGCATACTCTTTGACTCTTTCTACAAATCTCCCCTACTTTGTCTTCTGCAGTGAATTGTAAGCAATTACCTTGAATAAATGGAAAGAAACARAAAAAAAAAAAAAGAAAAAAGAAAAAAAGAAACCACCATTGGCTCTGGAATTGTGTGTGCTTTCTTTTGGTGGGAGAGGAGGACTGATGAAGAGTCTGACTTCATCTCCGACTCCTCAGATCTTGCAAGCTCTCAGCAGACCTGGAGCCATCCTTRGCACGGGCCAGGAGATCCTGGCAGTGCAGAGCCTTTCTTGGTGATGTGGCTGAGGTGTTTTTGTGTCCCCACAGCGAGCATGCCCACCAGCGAGACCGAGTCGGTGAACACCGAGAACGTCAGCGGGGAAGGGGAGAGCCCTCCGTGCTGCGGCAGCTTGTGGTGAGTGCCCATCCCATCATCCCAGCATTTCTAAACATCGCTCTTTCCCCATTGTTTAAGTCTCACTTTGGAATTTTTTGAATTTGAAATAGTCTCGCTTTGTATGGCTCTTTCAGGAATTTGGTATTAGACCAATTATTAGAGTGCTCCTAAAATTCTCAGGTTGGGAAGATATGAGACAATTCAACTCCACTTGCTATGTTGACTACACCATAGCACTACAAGGTGACTTGTAGTCACTTGTAGTCACTCCTGAAACCTTTCATAAAATGTAATTTTTGTCCAAAATTATAAGAAAGGGATGGAAGTTTCTAATGRCATGTAAAAAGAAATATTTTATGTTAAATTGTGCAGGACCTGGAGAATATATATATTTTTAGACAATGCCTGAATGTATGGAAGTATTTCTATAACCCATGGTGTTTATTATTTATTTGCTCAGATTTTCATGAATTCCGGGCAGCTTCTATATGTTTATTCATGGCTTATTTACTRAATTTTGAAGGAGATTTCCTTTCTTTCACTAAGAAAAATTTGTAAGGCTTTAGAAAAGGTATTTCAGAAAATAAATAACAGACAAAAGATTTTCAKCATTCATGATGCATTTTGTTAAAATCTGGTTTATGTATATGTAATGCCAATGCAAAATACTAAAGGAAATGTATTTATTAATTACTTTYCCCCTATTCTTAAAAATKTGTTTTTCTTTTCTTCTAGTCAAACCATCTCAAAATCCAAATTCAGGTCAGTATTTTCCTCTTATAAYCACAATTTAAGGTAAATGCAAAATYTTGGTCCAGTTCTCACTCTTGTGGGCTRATTCTTGCTCCAGCTTCTGGAATGTTACTCTGCAGTGTCAGTACTCTGTGTTTGAGCACAAAGTAAGTCAGGCCATAACTTATCAAGGATATTGTTTTGACCGTAATGTCAAAATGCCTTTGGATCAAAATAGAAAATGCTTTTCACTGCAAGCTYGCCTACCTGCTGCACTGCAAGTCAAAATAGAAGTTAATCTTTGGGAGCATGCCTTTACTTGTATCARTCTAATGGAGAAATTTACTGCTATTCTGCTTTTTGAATTTTTATTTCTGTAGGCTGTTTACATATGCCTGTGTGATCCACACACATCCATATATGTACCACTTAGCTATGCTTTATTGTCAYTTGCTCCACACATCTTTTTGGGGAAAAATTAGCCCAGATGGTTTCAGAAAGCTTGGAATTACACAGTTTGAGACAGCTTGTGAGTCTTACAAGTAGAGATACCTCAAYATTATTATTCTTGTTCATGGACTTCAATGCTAGGATGTTCTGCAAGTGTAAAAAGAAGTCAGTTTAACCCAGCCAGGGTGTGAGGCATTGTGCTGATGGCCATGGACACAGCCCTTCTAGTAGGGGATTGGCAAGATAAGAATGTTACTGAATACCACGTTGATTTAGGTCAGGACAGGATATTTTTCCTTTATATGGTTATAGTATTGCACAGGCTTGAAGCATCTTTGTACTTATACCTGAAACCAGTATTAATTTCCAGTACTACAAGTACATATTTAACGTGCCTGAAGAAAATTCAATCCTTGAGCACAGTTCCCAGAATTGAAGCAGAAAAATCTGGTTTTATGAGTCCAAAGATATAAACTCACTTGTGAGTCCATCCATATCTAGGTACATCCTCAATCTGTCCTTTACTGTCACTCTTACTTATTTCACAAACATTTGCCCACTGACACAATTTCAGGGCACCTCAGTAGAAATCTCCAGGAGTTGCTGAGGAAGATTTCTGATGTTACGGGGTAGATTTCTAAAAGGTGACCTCAACATTTCTATTCTGTTTGATCCTGCCAGAATTCTCTTTGTGGTTTAACTCAAAGCCTACATTTCAGACTGAATTTAATTTGAACTCTGAGTTGATCCACTGACTTTTCTTTATTGCTATTAAGTGAATGAGGCTTGGAAATGTRGATACATTTTTTTACTCAATGAAATGTTAAATGCAGCTTAATCTAATTATGTCACAGGCAATTGCAGTATCCAAATGTTGTGGTTTACATTTAGAAATCTATAAGGAAATACAAAAAAAGTAATCACATGCTAAGAGTCCCTAATCTGCAATTGGTAATAGTTGACACAGCTATTGGAGTATTATACACATATTTATGAAAATACACCTGCTCCCACATACACATTTGCACTGTTTTCTACACAGAAGGAACTCTCCTTAAGTTCATATGTGTTTTCCATATAATAATAAATTTATTTTTATTTGAACTTTCAGTCGACGCTGGCGTCGCTGGAACCGATTTAACAGAAGAAAATGTAGGGCTGCAGTAAAATCTGTCACATTTTATTGGCTTGTTATTGTCTTGGTCTTTTTGAACACGTTAACTATCTCATCAGAGCATTACAATCAACCTGACTGGCTGACCCAGATCCAAGGTACAGTCAAAAATTATTTGTCTTGGTCTTGACTATATTTGCGTTCTATCAGTGGCACTTTTGTACTTTGCYATTTTGTTGTTTGCTGTCTGAAGGATATTCAGCCCAGCCAAAGGGAGATACAAGAAATGACTGAATGTGGTCTTTGATTTCCACAGCTGTAACCCAGCTTAGTAACACACCAGCASAGGCCTGACAATGCTAAATTGTAAATACCTGKGCTTTTATCATGAAAACATGCTTGRAAGATGAGGAGGAAGTGGTAACTGGCACAGCAGARCATGCTGTGGGCTGGTTGCTTAAGTTACAGTGTGGACTCAGGCTGTGAGCTGAGGAACTGCACAACAGGTTGGAAAGATGAATTGTTTATAGCTGGCAGGAAGCTTTACATCCCTGGGTAACTTTTGCCACTTAAGCATCAACTACAGTCCAACAGAAATAAAGCAGTACTTTTTAATTCCTTTTTAAACAAAAAGTTGCAAACTCACATAGAAAGTATAGTACTAATATGTTAAAATAACAATGGAATCTATGAGGCAATTCAGAATCTTTTTTCTTTAATATTTTGTTCCAGATATCGCAAATAAAGTTCTTCTGGCTTTATTCACCTGTGAAATGTTAGTAAAGATGTACAGCTTGGGCCTACAGGCTTATTTTGTTTCTCTCTTTAACCGCTTTGATTGCTTCGTTGTTTGTGGTGGCATTGTTGAAACCATTTTGGTGGAGTTGGAAATTATGTCACCCCTTGGAATTTCAGTGTTTCGCTGTGTTCGTCTCCTGCGTATTTTTAAAGTAACAAGGTAAGATTATCTAATACTGCTAATTCTAAGGATAGCTGAAGAGTGATCAGCAATTGTTTTGTAATACTTCATCATGCACTGCTCTTTTACTGTTTTGTTTGAGGTTTTTTTGGTGTGTGTTAACACACGCATTTTAATTTATAGGCACTGGGCATCCCTGAGCAACTTGGTAGCATCCTTGTTAAACTCAATGAAGTCCATTGCTTCACTGTTGCTTCTGCTTTTCCTCTTCATCATAATCTTCTCGTTGCTTGGAATGCAGCTGTTTGGAGGCAAATTTAATTTTGATGAAACTCAAACAAAACGGAGCACCTTCGATAATTTTCCACAAGCCCTTTTAACTGTATTCCAGGTAACTTTCTTTCATCCCGTATGAAACATTTTATCTTTGATCAGCAAAACTGTTTAAGTGATCATGTTGCCTGAAAATAAAATCATGAATACTGTTTATTCAGTTTACTTTAAGTAGCATTCTTCTCATTAAAYCCAGTACTCTGGTAACTTTGCACCATTTGTACCATTTGTTTCATATCTTATTTGATCTATCTATGCAACATAGCTGTCATGTTACTTCACAGAGTTAAATCTCCTTTGTCCATCAAACACATGACTAGAAAAAGAGGTGGAGTGTTATTTTTATTTTGATCAAGTTACATTCTTCAACTTCATTAGTTATATACAAGTTGAGCTGTTCTCAAGCAAAAAAAAAAAAGAATAAGCCTTTAAAGAGTGCATATTTACAGATGGGTCATATAATTTACTGTGATATAAAAATAAGCATTAATTCCAGGTTTAATTAAGACCAGGTTTTATTAAAATCTTAAGGCAAAGTTGTCTGTTACTTGTGAAATGGTAGGGCCATAGTTAGAGTTTACTTTTCAYTAATTTGTGATGCTTTTAAAAATTTTGTTTTAAAAAACCAACCTGTTGGGTGCTCACAAACAGTGAAAATCAGCTGGATAAGTTTAGCTCTCCAAAAATGAATTTCATAAAATGGCATACATTTCCTTTTCTTAAACCACCACTTAATTGCTTGAAAGGAGAGTCAGTATTACAGTTTTCTCAGGAYTGAACTGATAATTTTAAAGAAATTACTTAGAAAGGTATGAAATGCCCCGATAGCCTGCATTGCAATACTTGGCATTTTTATTGTAGTACAGATTTGTGGCCAATGTTTAAAAGAAGAAAAAAAAAAGAGGAACCTTAAAACATATAGTAACTTGATTTTTAAGTGATGGACATTTGCTGGTATTGCTGCATATGTGACATTAGTGAAAACCAAGGCTCTTRCTTTGGCATGCTGAGACCAATAAAATTGCAATAAAATGTAATTTTTATTATTTTTGCCTTTGAAATTCAGTGATAGAAATGCAGAATAAAAGCCATTAGAGCTTTAAGGAGATGCTTATTTAATTGGGAATTTKAACACAATGCATGGAAAGAATATGRTATTGCTTTATGCACACAGAAGGTTCGCTTATCATGTGGTCAGGGGAAATGTGTTTCTCTATTGCACTTTTGATGCTGARTGACTCCTAATCTACTGATCTCTGCTTCTCAGATCCTAACAGGTGAAGACTGGAATGCTGTTATGTATGATGGCATCATGGCATACGGTGGGCCATCATCCTCAGGCATGATAGTCTGTATATATTTCATTATCCTCTTCATCTGTGGCAACTGTATCCTTTACCCAGGCTTGAAACATCTCCAGGAGGGGCTGTGTGCCAGGGATGTGGCCAAAATCCCTCTGGGAGGGGGCAAATGGCCCCAGCCAAGTGCTTTAAATAGACTTTTCCTTGTGTCCCGTTCCCTTAGGAGTGAGGGTCAGGGATCCTGGGCCATTTCCAGCCCCCACCATGGCACAAAGCAGAGGATGTTTTCTTTGTTCCCTCAGTTGGGACACAGCCTGGTTGTGCCTGCAGTTTGTCCCCTCTGCCCATGGGGCAGGGATGCCCCATTCGTCCCTTCCATGCTCAAAGCAGCCCCTGAGTTCTGAGTGAGCTGAGAGTGCAGCCAGGGATCCTCTGAGAGAGGGACCAGGGAGAGGGACTGGGATAAACCTGCTGAAACATTCCCCTTCCCTGCCTTCAGTGTTCTGGAAATTCTCCCTTGGCCCCATGTAGAAACAAACCACCACAATTCTCAGAAGTTTTAAAAGGTCAGGAGGTGATGAAAGGGCAAAAACATTGCATTTCCTGTACTATATGGTATTTGTATGAGTATTTGTKATTAACTAATATGGACTGAAGAACTGAATTTGATATAGATTGTTGTAGACACAGAAGACAGTGCATTATAAAAATGAATTYTTCAAAATGCCTGTGCAGTCTTCACATATAATAGACAATTCATATTTGAACTYGCTCAGGCTAGCATGAAGTTAAATTCCATTTATTTCAAAACCTACCTCAAGCGTTCTGCTGTTTTAAAATCCGTGACCCTAATGGATCTCTGCTCACTTTCCAGCCAGTTTCAGTCTCACCATTAAATGGGTGATGTTTGCACTACGCTCCAGCATCACAAACCTCCACGCTGTAGGTTGGGAACATGTGTTTTATATCTCTCACATTGTCAGTGTTTATGCTGATAATAAACCACACAAGTATAGTAAGGCATAATGTCCTTAAAATGATTTGAAATAGATATCTTGCTAAATGTCTTTTTGGCCATTGCTGTGGATAACTTGGCAGATGCTGAAAGTCTAAATACAGCTCAGAAAGAAGAAGCTGAAGAAAAGGAAAGGAAAAAGAATGCGAGGTAAAATAGATGGACATGTTGAACAAGCAGGAGAGGGAAGGAGGAGGGTATTGAATTCTTCTATAAGGAATTGTTTTCATATGAATGTCTTTACCATCTTCAAAATGTACTGGACTCAGGAAACAAAAAGTTTGCCTAGACACTAAAGTAATAGCCAAACAGTATGATTTTAGATAAAAGTTAGGCAGTAATTGGGGTGAATTAAGACTATAATGATAAGCCAACTGATATTTAAACATTGCAACATTAGGATTTATTGTGCAATTAGCACGAGAATTTATCTGTTGTTGCCAATGCACAACTCTATGTGGAATCAGTTCTCTAAGCCTTATATAGACAAGTAGAAAACCTTCTTTTGAAATCAGTGCAAGCCTGTTGAAGTCAATGAAAGTTGTTTGTTTGAGTCCAAGGGCACAGTTTATCCCTCTAGAAAGRAGTAATGATCATGCATTGAATTCTTTAGGGATTAGCCTCTGGAATTATATTCAAAATCATAATCTTGTAAATGGATCATTGCATTCAAATACAGCAAATTTTATTGCTCTGACACTTGCAGCTGTACAAAATATTTTAAATATTTTACTATGAGGCTTTCAAACTTTCATAGAATTGGTATAGCTCGCTTAAAATGGTCTGTCTTTGCATGGCATGCTTTGTAATTGTTATTGTATTGTTTTGTAGAAAAGAAAGTCTGGAAAATAAAAAAAGTGAGAAGCCAGAAGGTGACCAAAAGAAGCCCAAGGATAGTAAGGTGTTTATTCTAAAATTTGTCTCTTTTCTAAGAAGCAGTTTTACCAATTTTGATAGGGAGAACTTTTCAAGACTACTGTGCATTGTACAATTTCTTTTATGAGCCCATCATCTCTACATTTTTTCAAGGCAATCAAAACTTAGTTCTGACGCTTTGCATCCTCACATGTTTCTTCATCCAGAAAATAATTTTAGTTCCAGGATATCCTGAGAAGAGACATTCTTAGAGAACAAAATGGTTAATGGTAGAAAAATGTGACCATTTTTAGCATCCCTGTAGATATTTTGTTTAGTGAATACAATAAGATAAGTGAATGATAAACTCTTAGTAGAATGTTCAAACACTCAGCTTTTGTCAGTGTGTTGGTTGTATTCTCATTGTGATTTACACAGCCAKAAAAATGTGGATAAAAATGTAGAAAAATCATCTTTGAAAAATAGGTAATGAAATGTCAGCTCTCCTCTCTTCTCAGTTACTCTGCTTCAGAAAACTCACTTCTCTTAGTTTAGAAGTTTATTTGGTTTGCTTTCTATTGAAGTTTGTACTCCATATTAAAACTTTGCTTCCTGTGCATCCCTTTCTTTGCTGCAGGTGACAATTGGTGAATATGGAGAAGGAGAGGAGGAGGATAAAGATCCCTATCCACCCTGTGATGTACCAGGTATATGAATATTAGGTAGAAGACAAACACATTTCAGTTTGTTTGCTAAAATATCCTAAACTTGCTCTGGCTGAACATTGAATCCGTGCCTTTGAAGTCAGTGCAGTTGTGCTGTTATCAGTGGATAAATGTGCCTGAAGCTGCTGAGTATTTTCTTTTCCTGCAGCTTCCTAGGCAGTGCAAGCAGCATTTGAGAGTTAATGCTGTGAGCCTCAGGACTGTTGTGGTAACACTATCTGGATGGGAGAGCAAATTCTAAACTTCTCTACAACATTTGGCAATAAAGAACATTCCAGGACTGATGATGTTTGGTCAATTTTGACTTGGCCCAGTGAAAGTACTTATCTGAGAATCAGTTCTGCCTGATGGTCTGGGTGGCTGTTACAGAAATCTGCCCTGAGTTTGGAGCAGCCAGTGCTCCCCCAGTGCCAGAGCTCAGCTCTGAGCTCAGCCAGGGTGGACTGTCAGGGGTTGAGCTGAGCTGGGGCTCCAGAGCTCGTCAGGGGTGTGGGGAATCCTCAGATGAGGCTGCTCAGGACCAGCAAAGGCTGTTAATGCACTCAGGGCACTAATGCACACCCACACATGCACAACAGCCTGTTCACGAGCTTCTGACAGCTCTTTGGGTGTTCACATATGAGCTTATAGATTCCTACAGTCATGCTGTGAAGATYTATTTGCACTAAGATCTATTTGTCTGTTTTATTATGAGCTGTGCTTTTGTGTTGTTATGAGCAAAACCTCAATGTTTTTTTAGTTTGTAGTAAAAAGAATGTTTGATTTAAAGTAGGTGAAGATGAAGAAGATGAGGAGGATGAACCAGAGGTGCCAGCAGGCCCACGTCCCCGTAGAATATCAGAGCTAAACATGAAGGAGAAGATAACACCAATCCCTGAAGGGAGTGCCTTCTTCATTTTCAGCAGCACCAACCCGTAAATATAATTTTGAAAAATACTGGTTTAAACATCAAGGTTTAGCAGTGAAGTAACAGACCTCATTCCAGAGAGAACAAGAGTAGAGTTCTAGTATCTTCAACAGAAAAGGTTGCTTTTTGTCCTAGAATTTTCTTATTGACTTAGAAATGAAAAGAATTTAAAAAATAGTTTCTTTTTCTTCCCACTGTTGAAGATAATAACATTTTGTACATACAGTCTGAGTTCTCACATGTCTGGAAAGTCCCCTTTAATGTGTACTATCTATTTGCTATCTCAGTCATATACATATACAAAATATACATAATCTGCATATACAAAATCTGAGCATCTTCTGCATGAGGTAGAATTTCTAGCAGCCCTAGTAACTTCTGTGGAGGAGAAAGCAGAAAAAGAGAAAAGTAGGAGAAAGGTTTTATATATTCCTCTTGGAGTAATGCCATTTCCCAGATTCAAGCAAACACCAAATATAAAGACCAATTATTTAAAAAAATCAAGAAGCGAGATTTTGGGGAGGAGTGGAATCTTTCATCACTTAGTCTAAGTCCAGAGCATTTGGAGTTGTACACTGATGAAGACAYTAAGCTTGGTGAGTCAGTAAATGTCCTTACTTAAGGCTCCTTTGGCTGGGGAGAAAGCTGCCTGTCAGTGGTAGAAGGCATCACAAGTTTAGAATATAACCAGTATAAAATGTTTTGGGTTTGTATCTTATTCATTGCATRGATTGCCTGGAGCTCTTCTGAATTTGCAAATGGGAAAGAGAGCTCTTTAAATGAGTAATTTTCATATGGTGAATGTAAAATCATTTGGTTTGTTGAACATTTCAGATTGCTTTTGGYTTCAACTAACACTACATTTTATCTAAAATGACCAATCTGCTTAACTAAGGTACACTGCACTCCAATCATCTACTTAAATACAGAAGGAAAACAAGTTTAGCCCTGAATTTTCTGAGTCTTCAGCAGAATTTAGGCAACTCCAGTGTTAGTCAGTTGTTACCCCGATCCCGCTTTTTTGTCGGTTTAGTTCCAGAACTACTCTGTGATTACCTGGGGCTCAGTGACTCTAAGCACATGCACAGTTACACTTCGTGTCATGTGGCTGAAATCTGAYGTCTCTGGAGCCTTCAACACCCACTTGTCCTGGAATTCTGTGAGAAAATCTTTGCAAAGATTCTGATTTGAGTCCTAWGCAGCACAATGAGATCTGCAGCCTGAGCTGCATCTCACAAGATGAGTCATTTTGACAATTTCAGTAAGAATCAAATCAAACAGGGGATCTGGGATGATTTACTATCTAGCCTTGGTCCTTTTGACGTTGTCTGTATGTGCACAGTGGTACAAACCCTGCATCYTGAGGGGCTTTCATAACCCATTGAAAACCAATCCCTCCCAGATGGCTTTAAATGCACCTTCACTATGAGTGAATTGGRTTCTGAATTTATTTACCTTCTTAGGAATCAGACYGATGGTTTCAGCAYTTTTGTTGCTTCTCACTGCTGATGGTTGCTCTGTTCCCTCAGTGTTGGCAGAGTAACAGAAAACATGTTGTGTATTAACCATCTGCTGAAATTCTGTGTGCAAAAAATGGTGTATTTTTGTGTCTCCTCTTTAGAATCCGAGTGGGATGCCACAGACTTATCAATCACCACATCTTTACCAACCTCATCCTTGTCTTCATCATGCTGAGCAGTGTTTCCTTAGCAGCAGAAGATCCAATTCGCAGCCACTCTTTTCGAAATAATGTAAGCGCTTCATTTTTGTGTCTGGAGATAAATATATCCTCTACAGGATACAATCGTTTGGGCCAAGAGCCTGGTTTTTAATTTTCATGTTAAGAAACATTCATTTTCCAAGCCACACATTTATATTCCTTTTGCTTTAATAAGCAAAAATCTTTAAAGACAATTAACTCTATTGATGGAACATCATCAGTATTAGAAGTGTTTATTATTTCCATAATGTTTTCCTCRACTATATCAGGATAAAATATGCTCAAGATTAATATAATATCTATAATTTTCATATTTTTTAATGCTTTGCAGCTGGAGTACCTGATGTGCAATTCCTGAATCACTGCCTCCCAGTGTTTGATGCTGATTTAAAAATGACAGTTAAAATTTTCACTGTTTTTCATGTTTGGAATAGACTTTGACCTGTCTTCTTTTCTCTTTTATTGACTCTTTTATGTGGTCCTGGGGCACTTGGAGCATCCCTCTGTTAGTGAGTGCAGGGATTCATAAGGGTGTTGTCTCTTATCTCAGAGAAKCTTTTGTGGCCATAATAAGGGGTTTGAGTTACCCTCACATTGGACTCGAAGATATTTGGAATCCTGAGTGGCTGCATCAGAAATGAAACAAATTTCTCTTCTCACTAAACTCACAAGTAAGAGGAGGATCAGAGCATGCCCAGCTCTTGCCTTGATTCAGAGAAAAATGCCATTTCAGCCTATACACGAACCTGTAACTTTGGAAGTGTTTCTGCATTCTTCTGTAGATCTACTTCTAGAAGCCAAATATTTATAAAAACTTTTAGTGGTGTCTTTATTACACAATAACAGTGTAGTTTATGTGGTAAGTAAACACCTCTGTTCTCCCCAAAAARTTTCCTGAATGCCCCATTTTAATTTCTTAATCTAGCGGGAGACTTACCGTTAGTCAAATGCACAATTATTAGATGGAGAAA
>NW_026623684.1:213718-304771 GCF_030028575.1 Malurus melanocephalus | reverse complement strand
GGAGAAACTCTGCTGTACCTTGCAGGAAAGGTGGACCTGCTGGGTCTGTGGAGGTTGTATTCTCTGGTTCTTGCTAGAGTCAGTGCAACCTCTGAAAGTCTTTTTTTTGGCTGTTGGCATTCTCTGAACATTTTTCCAATAACTTTAGTAAAATCCAAAAAGCTGWAACTTTCTCCAGAGGTAAAAAGAGGCCGAAGCACAAAGACACTCTTCATGCACTATTCAACAGAGCAGTGTTCTTCCCATATCTGTGAAGCTGGACCAGTGTAAGGYCATGAATAAATCACACTAATGGGTAGGAAAAAGAGCTGGTGGAGAATACTGAAATTGTTATTACAGAAATGGCTTCAAGGCTGATAATTGTATTTGTACCTAGAGGAGAATTAGGAAGATGTAAGTGGAGAGTGGTGGTAACTGGAAAGATTATTTCTGTTTGGGACACAGACAAAATGTGTGGGGGATTTCAGGAAGGCATTGCCCTCTTGTTGCAGGTATTCTCTCATGCCCCAGGCCTGCATAATTTTCTTTTTACTACCTTGAGTGTTCATTTTCCTTCCACCAGCCTTCCTTCCAGGTCAGCAACAGAATGAAAGTTTGCAGACTGAAATGCCTTTAAATATTTTAAGTCTAGACTGAATTGGTTACTGGTTAATCTTTGTTGAATGGCTTTAATGTTTACCTATTTTTTCAGCCACACCAAGGGACAGAAGGATGTGATATTCAACAGAATGTGGGGGRAAAATGTTTTTCTTTTATTTGATCTATTATGACTAATGTCTTTTTGTGTTGTCTCTTTATTTTATTTCTCCCTCCCACTTGCTTGCTGAAGTGCAGATAAGATGTTTCTGTGCCCAGCTGTTGCCTTAGGTGGATTGCTGGATCCTTGAGACTAAATTCTCACCCTCCTGCAGTTCACTGAATTAGGTGTTAGGGATGTGACCATGGAAAGGGGGAGCTCTGGGTGGTACAGAAATACCTTTTTGTGTGTCTGTCGACAGCAGTGAGGTCAACCCCACAATCCTCTTAGAAATTTCATATCACTATGCAACTCTTGTGGGTTCTTTTAAATTTCGTACAAACAAAACACTGCTGTATCTTCCCACTTCAAGGGAAAAAGGTTGTGGTGCTGATTTTAAGTAATTTAGTTATTCATTAATTTGCTTTGTGATGCTMTAGACAAGCCTATACAGGAACAATAGATTGCAGCAGAATGTGGMATGATCTGCAGTCTAGAAGCATCCCCCAAAGTTTTATGTTGTGRTGCAATAGTTTGGTAAAAACTACAGACATTATTAAGAATTTTATTTGTTTAAGATTCTCTATCTCTGCTAAAGGCTGAAGAAAGTATCTGTGAAAGCCAGTAGAGGAAAGTCTGAATTGAAAGAAATTGTTGCCTGTYGGGTCCTGTCAATTATTTAGGAGTGAAATCTAATACCTGAGCACAATGGCATCTGTTACATGTTTAAACAAATAAAAATGGTTGCACAGTAGCAATTCTAAACTACTTTGTCTAAATTCTCCATCTGTYTAYTTATATTAATTCAGGTGTTGTTGTGTATGTGGTCTAAATTGTAAAAATTATTAAGAGATGGATTTCTTACTGTGGCACGTATTATACCTTGCAGATACTTGGTTACTTTGACTATGCTTTCACAGCCATCTTTACTGTTGAAATCCTGTTAAAGGTAATGCATTGTTAATTGATCCTTGTTAGCTCAAAAGCAGCTTTAGCAATAATGTTTGTAACTTTTTGTTTACCTTCCAGATCCTAGGGTATGCAGATTATGTCTTCACTAGTATGTTTACATTTGAGATCATTTTGAAGGTAACAGGTTTTCAAAGGAAGCTTGTTTAAAAGGATTTTCCTTGTGTGTCACCTGCCAAGAAAAGGCACTTGAAGTGTTCTTCGCCTTTTCTCTAAGCGATCAAAGCTAAACTTTTTCTAAACTAGAGGATTTCTTCATTTGACAGTTCCTCATAGTTTTGATTGGTTATTTTTTTACCATTGGATGCATGAAGAAGCTGATTTTTTATCATTACATCAGTAATTCATTTTTTACCCTTTTTAAACTTGCAGTTGTTAGAAAAGGGAAAAATAATTCACTGCGCATGAGCTTTTCCTTCTCCTTGCTCTGGCATTTCCAAAAGAGATAATCAGTCTTATAAGGAGGCAGCATGTAATTTCTCATTTATTTTGCTGAACTTTAGCCACAGAGCTAAAATAATAGATAACTATTTTCTTGCAATAGGACTTGCAAGATATCTTGCATTTATCTATCTATACACTAAGATACTTCGCATTTATCTTGGGCATACATTTAAATTCACAGACAGGCATAATTATGCTTGCTTAAATGTATTACCCATGCATGAGCTGAGAACTGACATTTTAATGTATAGTTTGTGTACTGATTGTTAAGAATATCTATTGGGGTTACTCAGATTTTCAATGTACAAGGCTTACTCTGGTARAGAAGCCAAATAACTGAGAATTGTGTTCACATGGAACAAAATGCTGAACCAGGAAATCAAATTTTTCATTGGAAATTGGCAAAATATTCTTTCAGAGATTTGCACGTGATTCATGAATATTTCATGCCATGCTTATTCACCCCAAGTCCTTGGTTGAGTAACCCTGATTATACATTTAAAAATTGCTGTAAGAATCTGTACATAAACTTTGCATTTCCAGTTTGAGGATTAAGCTTAACAAAATCTCTTCTCCCAGCTTTTGCTCATATTGCTGTGCATACTCTTCACAATGCAATTTGATTAATACTAATTGGTGCAATATTTGGGCTGTTTACAAGATAAGCTGTACTGTAAGTAATAGACTATTTTTATGCTTGTGAATTTTCTCCCAAGCTTAATGTTTATCCCCTTATTTCACATTTTCAGCAGGGAGAAGCTTGCTGTATAATTGATTGTTCTTATTTGTAGCATGCTAAACTAAATATCCAGRGTTTTTGCTGCTAGAGAAAGGCTGAACTAAAGGAGAGAACAAAGCATTGGAAAGAGCTGTAGCATTAGATCAGACTCTGAATTTGAGAAGCCATAAAGATATTTTACCATTATATCTGTGGCAGAGGAGAGTCACTAARCTTCCACATGCTCTGAGCAGCAGGTTCCCCAGCTCCTGAAGTTCCGTTTGAGTTTTTCTAGGAGACGGAGGAATTGTAAAGAGTGTCATAAAGAGGCATAACTGGATGYATTAAGAAAAGCAACATTCGTGCTAACTGCAAAAGCTTTTGGCATTGAGCAACTTAAGAAGTTATCCAAGGCAAGCAGGAAACTCTAGATCTTGGGCTGCTGAAATCTGGCGTTGTAAAATAAAAATGTTTCAAGGAAACGAGAAGCCACATCATAGCCAAAAATATTGATGCTTCTGACTCTGGTTTCTCCAGGAAGCTCTGTAAAGGAAAACAAAMTGTACCATAGAAATGTAGTGGGCAGTCAGGGCATGAGCCAGGGATACAGTGCCTGCTTTACTAACATCTCAGACTCTGGCTTTGCTTGCTTTGTGGCTGGGCCCTCCCTGTCCTCTGCTGTGCTTCCCACAGTATCCCAGTTGTACAGAAGGAGTGTGTTCTGCAAGGAGAAAATTCCACCTGGGGTAACAATAGTATTCTTTAATTTCCAGGCAAAAAAAAAAATAGATGAAACTGAAATTAGGGTAACCAGAGGCAATGTTATCAGCTGTAGTGAAGAAACTTGTAGCAAAAACAAGCATTAAACCAGAATAACTCCCAGCGTGTGGGRAGTCTCCTGTGCTCTTACTGCTCTCAGACACAAAGATTCCCACATCACACAGTGCTGAGTGGATAAACAAGGATATGAATAACTGAAGAGCTGCAACATCTTAAAGCATTTAGGARTTCTCTTATATAATCCCTACATGACACTGAAATCCAGTTTATCATCCTGTTTGGATGATTTGGGAAGGGTGAAAACATCAGAGCAAAGGTCAGGTGAGGGATTTGTGTTTTCAGCCTCGCCTGTCTGGGCTAATCCCACAGCATTTAAACTTGTTATAGAGAGTTCCAGCAAATGTTTGCATTGGGATTTATGGTGGTTGAAGTATGAGTCTCCATGGGAAGGTGGGGAGATATGGACCTCACCTGTATTTTAAAGTCAATTATTGACAGAATTTTTGTGTGAGTCTTTACATGAAACTTTGTGTGCGGCTTGTATCATGCTGCAGTGTTAAGGGGTAGTTGCAGATAGATGTAAGTTTGATATTCAGGGTTATTTTAGTGCCCAACTCCCACTGATTTTAATGAGTTGAGCTGCACTCTGTAAAGCTGTAAGTCAAATAGCTGGGAATTTAATGGAAATTTTATAATATAACTGTGTTACAGCTCTCATGCCGTAGCATAGGTCAAAACTTTAGCATTTTTACTCTTCTAGCTTTGAGGAATATTTAGTATTTTGATCATAACAAAAGARGGCTTAACATGAGAATAGGAATAGGAGGGCTTCCAAAACAATGCATCTTTCCTTTGCAAAGGTGCAGCCTCTTGTGGTGGTGATGGTTTGTCATGCTGGAAACATCTGCACCCTGAACAGGAGTGCAGTGCACTGAGGTGCTCATTGCCTGGAGCTCTGTTCTACCTTGTGAACCAGTCTTGAATGCTCTGGTAATCTGCTCTGAGGGGGAATGAAATMAAATCTCTTCACTACACCTTGAAGAAACAAAATAGAAAGTAAGAGAATTACAGTTTGCAGTCATTATTGGATATTTTCTCTAAGTTTTCTTRCCTGTGAAAAACAAGGAATAGCTAAATATTCAGGCTATTTTTAAGTGGCTGAAGTTACAGAATCCATGTGATTGACCTCACTATGAGGTATTTTTCAGAGGTATCCTTATTTTTGTTATGAGTTTTTAGTTTCAGTGTTTCAGACTTAATCCATAACTATGGAAAGACATGCAATATTCTATTCAGCTGGTGAGTCTGTGCATCTGCTAGTTTAATTGGGTTTCTCTGTGCATTTTTTAACTTGTACTTAACTTRCAGTTATGGTAGGAGGTCTGATTCTTGGATTTAGGAGTCAAATTCAGCCTTGTATTATCCAAAAACATCTGCCCAGATACGACTGCAGCCTTAATTAATAGATCCTCTCTCACTGGCTCTTAATGAAACCTTCAAATGATGCACACAAGACCCACTTTGAATTATTCTTCCATCTAAATAGGGACAGAAAACAAAAAGTTAAGAGAAAGTCCAAAAGGGAGAGCAACACTTGACACTCCCTACAGAAAAGTAAGATCTGGGGATCCTTGGTTACACATAACCCCAAACACCTATGGGTTATTGCAGGTTATTCTGGGGTACCCACCCATGTCCCCCATGAGCCAGAGCCTCGTGRTGCTGCCTTAGGACAGCCCTGTCCTGCTTCTGTACCAGCTTTGACTTTCAGCTCTTTGCAGTACATTTTCAGCTCCTTCAATTCTTGAGACACTATGAATAATTAGTAGTCAAAATCTGAACCCTACAGTTTAGTAAACACGGAAATCTTAAGTGTTTTTTTTTTTTTTTGTAGCAATTTTTCTAACAAAGGCAAAATTAATTCGGTCTAGTTATCTCAGCCTTATCTGTTACACAAAATAGTATCTTTGATGACATTAGAAACAATTAGCATATTTGTTGACGTTGCTTGAGCAGAATTTTTCTGGTTTAAATTAAAGATTTAATGTACATAGAAGGACTGTTTTGTATCTTAAAGGGATTTTAGAAAGTGAGATAGTATTGTATGCRTTCACACTCTAGGCAAGTGTCTTGTAAACAGCCTAAATGTGAATTTGAATAAATTGAAATATAGACTAAGTRTGTAACAATTCTATTTTTAGATGACAGCTTTTGGAGCATTCCTTCATAAAGGGTCCTTCTGCAGGAATTATTTTAATTTGCTGGATTTGCTGGTTGTGGGTGTTTCTCTGGTATCATTTGGGATTCAGTAAGTACTATACTTATAATGTGAATGGTTTATTTTTGCTCTTTACACTGGGATGAGCATTTGAGCTCCTTTTGTTCCCCCACGGTGTGTGGGTGTGCAGTGCCAGCACTCAGGGATGGGGCTGGCACGAGGCAGTGCTTTGCATGGGGAGTGTTGTAATTCACTACTAACACGGGCTGGGAACAAATTACTACTTCCACTATTGCCAAGAGAGCAGGGAAGAGCACCATGGCACACTGGGTGGTACAGCAGGCATTTCCTGGAGCTTCTGAGGGTTTATATCCCTTCTCTAGAGCAATTGTCACATTTACTATCTCATTTTGTGAGCTTGGTCTTTCAGCATTGACCTGTGGGGATGTGGAACTAGGCAGTTTGTGAGGGTGAAGTTACACTTTATTCAGGATTATGAGTGGTAGTGAAGAGGGTTTGTTTGGTTTTGTTTGGGTCAGGCTAAACACAGTAAAAGAGTCTAAAGGTGCTTATTGATTCATAGGGTGGTTGTTCCATATTAAAAATCATCTGTGAAAGAGTTAAAGAGAGCAGGGGAGTGTCAGCCACTGCCCCCACTCTGAGCTCTGCTGGTACCACAACACCCATTGCACGAGCTCTCAGTTTCACAGTGTCCTTTCACTCCTATTTCCTCAAAATGCAGTCCTAACTACTTAAACAGAGAGAATGAGAATCATTTGAGATCTTCTGATCTCCAGTTAGTTGAAAATGGAAGGATTCATTGATTTACAGGATTAACACAATGTCTTCGAGAGAGCTTGTCAACACTGAAAAATACTTTGGGGACTATTTTGCTCCATTGTAGGCTTAGATGAGCTTCTGAGCTGTTAATTCCAAATTTGCTCAAGAAATCAGTATGATTCTTATGGTATTTATGAGATCAATACTATTTTCTAATATTAATAAAGGAGGCATAAAGAATAAAAAATCTTGTGTATGTATCATGAGAGTTCTAGTTGGAGGGTTTTTTTTCAAATTTCATGTTTAAGGAATTTGCAAGGATATTGTTATTCTGTAATACAATCAGTTACCTTAACTGTAACACTATAWTTTTTTTTTCCTCCTAGATCAAGTGCTATCTCAGTCGTGAAGATTCTCAGAGTTTTAAGAGTCTTGAGGCCTCTAAGGGCAATAAACAGAGCAAAAGGACTTAAGGTGTTTATTTTTAATTTTTAAGTTCTATTTCTGTTGGCCTGATCCTTCAGTTATGCCTCAGGTTAAAAATTCTAGCACAAGAAGAATTGTCTGCAGAAGTTCACAGAGCAAGGACAGAAAKCAGTTCCTGATTCTTAAACATCTCTGGTCCTGAAGAGCCCAGGCTGCGTCCCCAGTTCCAGTTTGTGTGTCAGGAGCTGCCACTGAGAGCAGATTTTGGCTGTGATGAGCCAACACATCAGTGCATTTTAGTTTTTTACTATAGTGCCTATGTCATTTTTATCCAGTTGATGTTGATGAGTCTGTGTCAACAGACTTACAGACAAATTTAGAAAACAAGTCTAATTACARTACTAGATATAATACTGACAACACAAAAATAGTAATTTAAAAAGAGAATGCAGAAATAGACTTTTATGGTGAGTAGTCTGTGACAAATTGCATTGAAACATTTTTTTCTCTTTCTTTCCAGCACGTTGTTCAATGTGTGTTTGTGGCTATTAGAACTATTGGTAATATCATGATTGTTACAACTCTGCTGCAATTCATGTTTGCTTGTATTGGGGTGCAGCTGTTCAAGGTAAGACACTCTCAGAACTTACAGTGCATCAAGAAAAGCAAAGCTGAATTGAATTCTTGGTGGTTTGCTGCTGGAGCTGGGCTGGTCCCATCCTGAACCAATCATGCTATTAACTGTGTGCATTTTGCATATTCTGCATTTTGTCAYTGCTTTTTGTTTTTGTATGTAGGGAAAATTCTACAAGTGCACTGATGAGGCAAAACAGAACCCCGAGGAATGCCGGTGAGGAGATCTTTGGTCTAAGAATGTGGCACATTTTGTTCTGAATAACTTAAACTGTGTATGGGCAGGCATGTTTCAGGACATTTAGGGTTGTGTCARTTGCAATTATCATCTCAAACCCACCAGAAAACACAGGTTAGCAAGGAAATAAAACAAGCATTAAAAGGAAGGAAAAGAAACAGGTTTGAATAGTGCACTGAGTAACTCTGAGGTGAGTTCAGTATTTCACTAATGATGGTTTCTTTTCCACAGAGGGATATACATCGTTTATAAGGATGGAGATGTCGACAGTCCCATGGTCAGAGAGAGGGTCTGGCAAAACAGTGATTTCAACTTTGATAATGTYCTGTCTGCTATGATGGCCCTTTTCACAGTCTCCACCTTTGAAGGCTGGCCAGCGTGAGTGGGGTCTCCATGTTTTCACAGCACTGTTAAGAGAATTGCCTTTCCCAGAACAATTCATTTCCCAGAACTATCATTTACCAGATATTTTTAGGCAATAAAGCAGTTCAAGTGATGATACAAAGAGGGAGGAAGTAAACTTTATTATCATGAATCTGTGACCTTATCCCATATTTCAGGAAAAGTAAGAAAAGGTGAAYGTTTTTCCATTGTTTGATTTCCAGTCTTCTTGCTACATTTGCTGTAAGGGGCTACTCCTCCACTCTAATGGAAGTAACAATTTTAGGTGCTTATCTATCAATGGCCCTTAAATAATGCTAACTTAAAAGTTTCAGGCCTTCAAATAAACCTTTTCCTAAAAAATTGGGCAGTGGTACACTCATAGAGAAACCTGGGAAGAGTTACCTGCGACTCACTATTTCCTTAAATGAGGAAATTTTATTTGGGGAAATAAATTGAAAACTACAACCATTGGGTCATTCCCTTAATTCTTTCAAAAAAGAATATACAATGTRTGCTGTTATTCTTCTGATTTCTATATTCTTGCAAGCAATGTCAGTAAGTAAAACAAGATAAAGTGAACATCAGACCATTTCTGAAACCTGTCCTCTGAGTTGACATATGTTACTATTTTCTCATTTTAATRGTAATAAAGATAAAATTTTGTTTGTTTTTCAGGCTGCTATACAAAGCCATTGATTCAAATGGCGAGAATGTAGGACCTGTATACAACTACAGAGTGGAGATTTCCATTTTTTTCATCATCTATATCATCATTATTGCTTTCTTTATGATGAACATATTCGTTGGCTTTGTGATTGTCACATTCCAAGAGCAGGGAGAACAAGAGTACAAGAACTGTGAGCTGGACAAAAATCAGGTTAAAATAAATAACGAACTCTCAAGTTTTGAAAGTAGCATTTTTTGTTTATGCAYGAAGAGCTTCCTTTCTGCTTTGGGGCAGAAGAGGGCACCAAAAGCATGGCTTAGTGTTTACTAATTTGAGTTTTTTACTAACTGGGTATTTATTTATTAACTGGATATTCAGGTTGTTGTGTGTTCCTCTTTCTGTGAGCCCAACCCCATCAGTTTTTTTGTTGTGAAAGGTGATCCACTAAGCTTGTTGGCTTCTTAGCATCTCACTTCTTGGTGTCCCATTAATAAGAGTACAGCCCTTGTCAGGTTATCCTGAGGCCAAGATAGTTCTCAGTTTTATATTGAGAACTGGAAAATAGTTTTTGTGTTCYGAATAAAGTGTTCAAAGTTTGAGTGTTAAAAATGTTCCACTTCTCTCCTCCATTTAGAAATTCACGTGGGATATTCAGATTAAAATTACAAAAATCTGTCCCTATTTACTGTTTAAGCCCTTGAGAAACTCATAAGTTACAATTTTTCAGGTATTTTTGGCTGACTTTAACACACTTTATTTAAAGAAAGCCAAACATGAGACTGTAGCCAGGATTCATTCTGCCCCATGTGTCCCATCAGTCAGGGCCTGTAGGAATTCCCCCAGAGGCAAATGGAGGCCAGCCCAGAAGATTTTGGGCATTAACAGATCATGAAATGAATCCGTGATGTTCCCACATATGTGATTTTGCTGGAATTGAATGGAGCTCTGGGAGTAACACCACCTCAGGATTTATTTTGATGACTCTAAGGTTTGATGCTACAGAGCCCTTTGGTGGTTGAAAGGGATTAAAAACAAAACATGGTTTATAAATGAGTTAATATTCCTGTACTATAATAGTACTGTACCTATACATTCTATAATATATTACTGTATAAAGGCMAAACCTTCCAGAGTTTCCATGAGCATTATTTGATTTTTACACSWGGCTGAGTAGTGTAWATGGTTASATAGAGCTGTAAATAATCAAGTGAAGACTGGTGAGCTGCTTATTCACTTTATTAACAATTAATAATAAAAAGCCATGCATCAAGGAGATAGACTGTCTTGTTTTGATAGTTGTATTTAACAATTTGCATTCACTGACTATATAATCAGTTGAAGTGCTGAGTTCCAGTCTAACCATTTTTGCTGTCTTTGCTTTGCAGCGTCAGTGTGTCGAGTACGCCCTGAARGCACGTCCTCTCCGTAGATACATTCCCAAAAACCCTTACCAGTACAAGTTCTGGTATGTGGTGAACTCSACTGGGTTTGAATACATCATGTTTGTCCTCATCATGCTGAACACCCTCTGCTTGGCTATGCAGGTAGGAAAAGCAGGAACTCTTCAAGCTGTTGGCATGAATTGCAGCAAAGGATGTGGGTGATGTAATGCCTTTAAATTATGGCAACCTGCATTTTTTTATGAAGGGGAATTTTGAAGAAAGCACTTCTGAATGTAGTACTTTGCTGTGATGTGTTCTAGTTGTCTCTTTCCCTAGTATTTCAGATTTTGATAAGAAAAAGAATGGCTTGAATTCAGTTTACTAAACCATTCTGGTTTTTTTTCCGTAAACTTGCATACACTGTGTCCTCTTAAAAAATGTACCTCCTACACACCGTGTTATTTTGTGACTGCCATACTTCAGGCTTTCTAAGCAGGTGTGACACAARCCTGTGTAATTTTAAAACCTTGCATACAGAACTTGGAAAAATGCTGTTGTCTGATACTCTTTTGARGGAACAATTTTCCTTTCAAAGCCATCTCTCTGGAGATTCCCTTAGGATGTCGCGGAATGACAGTTTTGTTCTGCTCACACCCTAAACAGAATAGATTTAAAGAGTTCCATGCTTGACCAGAGATATTCAGCTGATCTTCCATGTCTATAGTTGTCCATACATTTTACAAGAAAATGTTTTCCTATGCTGTGTTTTTGTAAACTTTGGCTGCCTTGCTTTAACTTAACATTTTAAAGCCTTTAATTCTGTAAATATTTTATTTTTCATTCACAGCACTATGGACAGTCCAAGCTATTCAATGATGCGATGGACATTATGAAYATGGTTTTCACAGGAGTGTTCACTGTTGAAATGGTTTTGAAAGTGATTGCATTCAAACCCAAGGTAAGTTTAAGATATGCTTTAATTAGGTCATCACCACAGAAATGAAGTMTAATGAGTACACTATTATATGTATAATATTCAAAGAACAAAAAGAATYAACATTTCCCACATTTCACTATCAGAGAAATCATAATAGAATTGTAATTCCAGGAAATAAAMTGCAGATACCAGAAAAAAATCTTATAAAGTAGTTGATGAGATCTGGAATATTTTGAGGTAATGAAATGTCCCTTTTTATATCACATAAATAATTTTCTGTTACAAGCATTGCACATCTCTCGTTCTGGATGGTACATTAATTTACACTAATTTAATCTCCAGTAAAGACCTGTATCCTGTATMATTTCCTATTCTAAAATGCAAAATAATTTCTTTACTTTATAAARTACAGCCAAGTATTACAAACATACACAGAAATAATTTGCATGTTCAATATTTTTAGATTTTATGTTTTCAGTTATATATGCATCATATTTGGTAGAAGAGCTCACACTGAGTAGTTGATTCCTTGTCTTAAAGGGACACTGTCAATGTGAATGATGCAGACACATTTTCAAAACTACATTTGCAAGGGAAACTGATAACTGTGATTAAAAAAAACCCCATAAAATTATGCTGTGGCAGCTAATGCAGTCTTTTTGTTCAGTTCTGACAGTGCATTTATRAAGTGAAGAAGTTAATGATGAAAAAATAGACTAAATTTGTTTTCAGGACAATGAAACTAATGTTTGTTCTGGGCTATGTAAATAAGTTAAATGTGTTCAYGTGCTATACATGGAATTTGAAAAAAGCCAGATCTCCCATTTGAAGTTTACTGATCTCGCCATCCAAGGCTGGCACTTTTCATTTTCCACTACTCTTCTATGAAAGCAGCCCAGCTCTCTGCCTGTGGGGCACACTGTGAGCTGTGCCCTTGCTGCTGTGGAGCAGCTCTGTTCTGCTCTGACCCAGTGAGTTCTTGTGCTCACAACTCAGGTTGCAACTTCTTTCCAGCTTTTCAGAACCATTAATTCAGCTTGCATTTAGTACTGAGCTCGGCTGTACAGCCTGAGCTGCTTGATTTAAAGCCAGCTCGTGTTTGCCTGCAGAAGTGAACAAATTCTCCATCCCTTGAGATCTGGTGTTGGGGTGTGAGCTGTGCAGCYCCGGGTGGATGTTTACCCGCTCTCCCGTAGTCTCGCTCTGCACTGTCCAGTCCAATGTACATTTCTAATGAATTTATTTGTATTTTTGTGTCAGCTCTCTTATTTAAATGCTAAGGGTTTCACATTAAAAATAGCACAACAGGAGGCCCCAGAGGAGATAGCTCAGCTGTGTAGACCACAGTGTCATGACTATGCTGGTTGTGTTTCCTGATCTGTATTTCCTGTTCTATATCCTTGTTTTGCACAGAAGACTTTGCTGCATTTTATCATCTGCTTTTTGAAAGAAGATTGTGAATCCTTGTATGGTTCTCCATGCACTTGTGACTGTAGTCAGAAATAGCAGCTAATGCCAAGCACAGTGGTCTGATCATGAGTGTACAAATCACAGTGCTCCATTCGTACTGTGGGCTTCCTACTCGTTAGCAAATGCAATGTCTCAATACTGCTCTCTCAGACTCTGTACAATCTGAGCTTTAATTCTGTTGCCACRTGCTTTCTACCTGACTGGATGCTTTCGCTGTGAGGGATCCCTGGAGCTGAACCCTGACAGTTTGAAGGGTAGAAATTGCCAGTGGAAAGTCCTCATTTCCGGAATTTCAGTCCCCTCCAGATGCAGAACACCTTAAACCAGCAGGAACAAGGTTTAAAGACCATGATAGTAATCAGACTTTAGGAAGAKACTAATTAGCAGGAAGGGAGGGGAATAAAGCACATTTAAGGTTGTTCCTGTTATTTGGAGCTTGTAAACTTTCAAATTATCAGACACTCTTTAACAAAACTTATTGGCAACACATACTACATTAGTTCATTTCATAGYTCATACTCACAAATCAGCTAGCAAACTTATACAGAATTTTAATGTCTTTATACTAAATTTTTAAATAGATACATATTTAAAACAACAATTAATTGCTTTAAYTCATATTGAGGTTTAATAATAGTAGGAACAATCTGAAACCAAACTTAATGTTTTGCTTTAGGGTCCATGAGGGAACACTGCTTACTTTCTTCTCTGTCTGTGTCACTGGTGGGTGGGTCTCTTAGGCTAGTCTGACAGAATAAACAGTTTTATTAATATTTAAAAAATTATTTCAGAGGTGTTCAATGCACCAAATAAAAAATCCATTACCCACTCTGTAAAAATAAGAATAGATAAAAACCTGTTAGTTTTTATCTCATCTGCTTGACAGTGTCCCCTTAATATGTTGACAAAAATCTTGTGAAAATGGTGATCTTTTGGTTTTGCTGGTCATATAAACTTCAGACTACTATAAATTATTGATACTCTTCCTATGATACTGTGTTGTGTAAAACCAAGGCACTGCAGACTGCCTTGCAGCTCTGAAATACATAAAACCTGCAGAAGTGTAGATATTAAAGGCGATGCTGTGTATCTGGCACACTTGATTGGGAGATTGGATCACACAAGACTTTGAGAATGAGGCCTTAAATTTTCCATGAGAGTACTAAAAGGACTAAAATACTTATGTGGTAGATGTATGTGAACCTRTTTTGTTGCTAATTCTCTATGCCTACATATTCCCCAGGATTTGTGATTTTGTCCTTCAGCATTTCTCAATGAACACATTTTTCATAATATAAGCTAAAAGAACAGGCCTTTTTCTTCACATTTGCTAAACTCTGTTACTCAGCMTGGTTCAGTGCCGTTCAAAACAAAGTCCAGCTATGGGATCAAAAATAAYCCATCTGCACATACCGTATGTACAGCTTCCTGGTAGCCAGTTGTTGCTTAAACTTGTAATGATTTTCCATGTCGTTTTACATCAGATTTTTGTAAGAAAAAAGGAAAGATGGCTAGTAAGTGAATTGATCTTGGGTCCTTGCAGTGGTGAAAACAACTTATTTGCATGATGTTTATTTGCTGTGACTTGTCCATTCCTCCCTTTTCCAAAACCATCTTTATTTTCTCTTAGTTTTGTTTTTTTATTTGTATGCTTTTGCTTTACATATTACTTTGAACAATATTTGTCTATACTGATGGAAAAGGTTTCATAAAATAAATAAATGTGTAAAATATTTTAGCTGTAAAGTGTTTTAGCTGTATTGAATCAAAATGTGATTTTTTTTTATTTCAGTGCTTTATCTTGTAGCATGTCTAGTAAAGTAACTTATTCTGAAATTATCCTTTATTTGGAGGACCTTTTTTGGTTCCCATTGCAGAGGAAGATGGATAGCACAGCTCAGGATTGTGCTGATTATGTGTTTGCTGTTTGCCAATAGTCTCTTATTTTTTGTGTATATATATCTAAAAATATTATTATTCTRAAATCAAGGAAGATTAGAAATAAGGAATGTGAATGATCAGGAAGAACATGATGAGAGTAGCTCGCTTTCTTTGGCTGGCAGCTGCTATTCTCGTTAGGATTATCAATTTCAGTGTTTTTGGGGTGGTTCAGAGTGATTCTTGGTAAACTTTGGGAATGGCTCATTCTCGTGGAGCAGGAGGAGTCAGGAGGGAGCAAAAGGGAATTGTGCAAGAGCTCTCAGGAGTGGAGGTGTTCCTTCAGGAGCCAAACCCATGAGCTCTGCCCCAAAACTGGAATTGATGGTGAATACCAAAGAACCAGAGCATGTGGTGCAAAGGGCTGTAGAGATAAAAATACTCTGATCTGTTTTCTTCTTACAGCCCCTTCCTTAAACAAAGGAATAATTGTAGCAATTTGTATTTTAAAAGAGAGTAACATTAGAAACATAATGAGCCTTTCCTGACCCTGCTCAGTCCTTCCTCTCCAAGAATAAAATGTGTAGAGCTGTTGTTTGCTGTAGCAGCTCTCTCATAGTCTCCAAGAGCAAATTTCCACAAAAAAATGAACATTTATTCATGTAGTAATGCACTCAGGTGCATTACTTTAAACTGTGAAATAACTAGGAATTCTGACATTGAAATGTTGAGAAAAGTATCAGTTCAATTCTAAAATATTTTGGAACTGATTATGCTTTTCTCTGCTAACAACTCRTGTAATAACTTAAAATACTCAGCTAAAACATTATTGTAGAGCAAACAGTGTAATCAAAAGTATAAGTAGACATAAGGCTAGATTARCACGCTTGTAATTTTAAACTTCTTGCTAAATGTATTATTTTAGAGCTTCAATAGTGGCTGAAAAGTTGATATTTTAAAATCAATTACCAAAAAAATGTACATGTACAAAATGTACATTTCAGCTTTTGTCATGAAATGCACATTGGTTGACTGATACCTTAATATATCTGAATGAGGTAAAGGGCAAGTTCAGTAATTTTTGCAGTTCTGGGTTCCAATAATAACTAGTCAAAATCCACATATTGCAGAAAACCTTGCTCTCCATAGAGTTATCTTAACAATTGTAATACATCTTGATTTGTTCCACAGTGGAACCTACCTGGAGGATACTTCTGAAGAATCTTTTTGCTCAAACATGCAGTTCTATGGCAATAATCAGCTAATTGCATGAGAGCCCTTTATAACCCTTTGCAGCCATGTAAGACATATGTGGGGAATGTATTCAAAGCCATAAAAAGTCAGAAGGGTGATGAAGAAATTTATGAAAAWGAGTTTTCAGACATTGGACTGGCTGCACCAAAAGCATTAAGAGATTGTTCAGGGTGCTGTGGTTCTCAGCATTGACTTCACTGGCCACAGAATCAGCCTCTGCAAATGCAGGATGAGCTCCTGTGCTAGACCTAGTTTATGAATTGAAGATTAAGTCAGTTCTCTAATCTTTATGCACAGTGTCACATTAMTAACTGTGCACCTTTAGCCAGTGATGAGACTTGACCCTTTGAATATTTTTCCCAGTCACTTAGACAAGACTATCATGCAATCCTTAACCTTAAGGAGGTTTCAATTGGCTTGGTCTTACAGAAATGTTTTGAGAGGGGTCATGTTGTCCTCATTAGAGTATATAAATTAGAATTTTTCAGCCTTGCTAGAAGTCCAAAACCAATTTTGGATGATGGCTTGCTTGCCAACATCRTGCTTACCTGACGGTGTGTTCTGCATGTGTAGCGTGTGTCCGTGTGTGTGTCTGTACATGTATATATATAATTATATATATACACACACATGCACATATATGTTGCTTTTCCTTCAGTAGGCAATATTGTTTTTGGTTTTGTTTTGTTTTGTTTTCTCATTAGACCACAGGTTTTGTTTAACTAATTTCTGTTTATGCAAAACTAAACAGAAGTATGCAAATATTTGACATTTCATGTGTAATCACAAACGTTTGCACCCTGCCTGCTCTGTTCAGGGCTATTTTAGTGATGCCTGGAATACGTTTGACTCCCTCATCGTTATTGGCAGCATAGTAGACGTCGTTCTCAGTGAAGCTGATGTGAGTATATCCCAGCTTACTTTCCCCGGTCCCTACTTCTCTTTCTCTGTCTCCCCACTATTTCCATCATCTGGACAAGTCACAGATTTTGATCTGATGTTTCTAAAGTTTGAGTACAGACCAGTCATAGGTCAATTATGTTGATATGGGAAATAAATAGCCTTTTTTTTCTACCAATTTTTTTTTAGCTATGAAAGGGAAAGTTTAGATTGTATAGTGGTACATCAGAGAAGCCTAGAGTGTTTCTGTGTTATAACACTGTCCTTTTCTTCTCTTTTTCTGTTTGTGTTTCTCTCTTGCTCTCTTTCTGCTGAATGCTTGTCCTAACAGCACTATTTCACTGATGCATGGAACACTTTTGATGCCTTAATTGTTGTTGGTAGCGTCGTTGATATTGCTATAACAGAAGTTAATGTAAGTAGCAACTGTTCATGCACTAAAAAATAATTGCTGTCATCAAGATATAGAGAAAATGTAAACTTAATCCCAAAAAAGTCCTTTTTTAGAAAAGTATGTTTAATCCTGGAATCAAAGACCAAAACATTGATACAGATGTTTGTACAAGCTGCTATTATTTATTTATATACTTGTGTAGTTGCACATGCATACAGCACAGTGAGACAATTAGAGTTGTTTTTCTATATATGCACAGAAAATATTAAAAAGAAGACATTAAGCTTATGTTACTATTTTACTTGAAACTCATTGATTTTTGTAGGTAACTTGACCAAGATAATTCAAGATTCTGTAAGWTTTCAGTGGCTGAGTTTAACAAATGATGATTTCTTTTTCTGTGGGAGGTTTGTTTTTTAGAGGGGTGTTAGCATTCATATGTCGTGAGGTAGCAGAAGAAGGGCACATAGAATGTAAGGCTTTCCATGCTTTGGATAATAAAATATTTCCTTTTTTCCTGTTCCTTTTACTTTTCATATTCTGCAGTAAGTGTTTGGAAATTTGAATTACTCTTTAAGTACTTGGAAAACTCCATCTCTTACCAGAATTTTGACTGATGGCCATTGCATATATAGGTGCTTCTACCACAGAATCACCTTAAAATTGCTTCCTGATGTTGTGTTAAACTGTGAGAATCTCATGGCTGACTGRATTTCTGGAAAGAAAATGGAGCAGTGATGTGAGAACACAGGAACAGAAGAACTTAATCCTGACCTTTAGATTTCAGGCAGATTATGCTCAGTTCTCAGTGGGGATGGATCTTTCTGTGAAGGAAGGAGCTTGAGCTGACAGGGAGGGTCATTCGGCCCAGAACTGCAGTGTCCTCTGGAGACATTTCTTTGAGTATAGTTATTCTGCATGGAGCACATTTTAAAAACTGCCTCTGACTTATTTTTTTCTGTTTTCCCCTCTGTTTTGTTTAGTTTAGGGGGGTTTCCCSACCAGGACAGTTTGAATTTAGAGTTACAGCTCAAGTACTTGCAATTTACCCACATTTTCCACTGGTGTAGGTGAGCATAGTATTTGAGGAGAGTAAAAAGACCAAACATTTAGAAAAAGGCTAATCATTTAGCTTTCTCCAATAACTGCAAAATGTATTTGATTGTGGAGATTGAAAGAKAGCTCAGCTGTATTTCCATGACCAAAGCAGATGTCTCTGAATTTAGCACTGAATGGGCAGTGTTGCTTTGATAGCACTGCTGTAACTGCTCACTGCTCTGGAGAGTACTGTCCTTTAGCAATTCTCACTGTCATTTAGCAATTCCCACAATTGTGGTCTTGAAAATATTCTGGAGATCAAGAAATTATCTCCAAGGTAAACACACACCACAGTAAACAACCAGCACTGCCATTTCTTAGTTTTCATGTTACACTCACTAGAGGAAAAATGCTCATCTTCCATTTCTTCTGGTTTTGCACAGCAGACTCTTTGTGTACTTAGCACTGTCTGTTTCTGGTCTTGCCACTTTTCTGTGCTTTGTTTGTGCAAGTCAATAATGTATTATGGTTTTGACGTACTTCTGGGCTTGATTTCCCATTTTCAACATGAAACAGTTAATGCTGCAGAGTGTCCAGGGAAATTTCTCAGATTTTAATTACTTTTATTGTTTTGATTCTACTGAACTATTTCTACTTGATTAGTTTAGTGTAAATTTCTGTAATCCAAATCCAATATTTTAGAATCTTTTCTTCAGTATTTTTTTGGCATTCTGAATTGTGCCATTCCACCTGCACTTGTTATCCAACACTGACAGTGATCCTGGGAAATCTGCAGCTCTGCTGAGATGCTTTTTGAAATCAGACTTTGTTTCCAATGGRATTTCAATGGGATTGAAATAGCACCTGTGAAAATTCCCACTGTAGAAACTTTTTGAGCTGAGGAAGCTCAGCCTTGACTGAGGGCTGATTTGTGGCAGGGTAAATCACCAGCACTGACAGMAAATCACATCTTGTCACCGTTCTGATTGTGGGGCCACAGCCATCTTAATGGAGCAGTGTAAAGGAGACAAGAGTGTGAATGCTTCATGTCCTCAGTGTGAGCTGAACATTGCTGTAGGATTACTCTGGGATTGCCTCGTGCTGCAGAAACAGCTCAGCAGCGTTGGGATAGTCTGGCTGGGTGTGCTTGGATCCATTGCAAAGGCCACTGAGTTCTTCTAGTGAACACCAAGGTCCCTTCTGACCCATTTTTTTTTTTACAAGAGAATGAATTGGACTGTCTAGGTGCACATCACCTTGGTTTCAGTATTAAGTTCTGGAAATTAAATGTCATCTTTTTAATTTTGTTGTTAACTTTTTGAATGTTTTATAATATATATGCTTCCCTGAGGCTGATYCTTCTGATCCAGTAACCTCCCATTCTCACATAATCCAGGAAATTACTGTGGTTTGAATATTTTTGGTGCATGTGGAAGTCAGTCTTTAACATATTAAGCAATTTACAGGATTGCTCAGCATTCCCAAGGATTGGATCAACTCCAGAAATGAACCACCTCAGAGCAACATATATTTTGSTGATAAAAAGTTTTCTGCAATTGCCTTTTTTTAATTTACTCTTTCATTTAATATCCCTTCTTCTTTTATGAACCTAATTGGTTTTCATGTTCATTTTATTTTTAGAAATTATTAGAGGCAAGTATATATTAGTAAATATACATATGGTATAGCAACAAAAAGAAATTAAAACCACTACTAAAACCTATATAATTACTTTTGGGTTCTGTGGCCTTTTGCTTTCAAAAACTTTCACATGCAGGATCTTGTGTGGTCATAGAAATGGTTCCTTTTCAATTAAAAAAGGAGAATAATGATTGGGTCAGTCCAATCTGGGAGAGGGACACATATAACTTATGAGAATGACAGAGAAATAAATTGGAAATAAAATCTGAGTAAATAACTGTTAAAAGGGAATAACATTCAGKTTTCAGTCTGGTCTGACTGTGTAGAAATGATCTTATTTGTCAGCTCAGAAGCCATTTGGATGACCAACACTGGATGACTTAGAAGCATGATCACCTTGCAGTAGTGGTTGCAAAGATTCTAATTCACATTTTTTATTTAAGTTTCTCTTACCATTCATGTGCTGCCAAAATGTCAAGAAAATAATGGAGAGCTCACTTTCCTYATCTTTTATCTAAATGGTTGATGCCTTCTCTGTGGCATTAATTTTATTCTTGGCATTAAATAAATGTCAGGTTTTCTGCTGGAATAGTTCTTGAAAGAACAAAATTTATGTCTTCCTCCTGAGCCCCTCAGGAAAACCTGCTTGTCTTGAATCTTGACCTTGTGCTTGTGTGGAGTAGAGCAAAAATTTCATATATCCACCTCCTGTAAGGGATTCAGCTTTAAACAAGAGCAGTCCAATTCAGTTTGAGTAGCACTTTATGCACCCCACATATGTCACCTCTTAGTTAAAACTAAGGTATTGGCGCTGGTAATTTGTATTTTTGAATACTGTTGATAAATTTTGTACACTTTTGCAAATGTCTCTTTTTAGACTTGAGTGGGTCAGAAAACTAAATTTTAATACAGCTTCCCTTTCATTAGTATGAAGTYTTAGTGCAATACCAAATCTCCAGAGTGTTGCAATATTTTGGAGCCAGAAATGAATTTCTGAGCTGCTTGCATRGTGTTAACAGTAATAATTTATTTATTTTATTGTACAACAGAATATTTGTTAGTTTTCATTTAATAACTTATGCCACCATCATGTTGATTGTAAAATCAGAGTTTAAGTACATCTTTTACAAGAAGAAAGGCACTTTTAAAAAATCCTCTCGGGGGTTTCTCACATTGACTTAAAATTTTTCTTAATTGATGTTTACGAGCATTTGTTTCCTGTTGAACAGGGAACACAGAGAGCTCTGATAAGACTTCATAGAAAATTTCTTGCTCCCATCAGAATAGCAGAAATTGTTCTCTGAGCAAATCGTGTGTGTTTATGCACATGGACTCACAGTTCACATTTTTGGGGATGTTTTGGCAAGCTGAATGTTTTGCTAGATATGCTATTGTCATCATATKTGTTTGTCATTCAGATGCTTCCTTCTGTAATTGTGGTGATGAGGACATTATCATCCTGTGTCATTTGTTCTGACATACTCTTGGACTCTTTGGCACAATATGTAAAAAAGAAGCATTTGACCAACTCCATTTACTWACAGCACTGGTTTTCACTGTGTTTATTTTTTGTTTAAGCACAGTTTGCTTCCAATGCATGATCCAATCTGTTTCACACTGTTCACAGTTTTGACACTGGAGTTCTTTTTAGTCAGGATGTTTATTTTGAACATTTGTTGCGATATGGAGAGTGTAACAAGGAGTTCCTGTTTAGGAAATGTGCTAAATTTTTCATAAGCAACTTTAGTACTTGACCAAAATTGGTAGCAGGTTGCAAACATTTTAACCAGTGAGCCAGTGGGTTGGGACTGTTTAAGGAAGAAAACCGTTCTGTTGCACTTTGATTTAGTAAAAAAAAAGAAAAATCATGTATTACTGTTCACAGTATTTAAGAAATGTCTCAGAATTACATGATTGTGAAGTGTTTGGCTGAGCTGGGTTCTGATTTTAGCTGGCCCATGGCAATGAGGGCAGTCTGCTCCTTCACCCCATTGCAGGGTGTGTCAGCAGCTGTCCATTATTCTGTGCYCATTACCCATTTTAGCAGGCAGAAGCACCCCTGTCATCCTAAGAATCACACAGTCCCAGCTCTTGAGGGGCAAGRAAATCCTAATAATGCCCAGCCAGTCCCAAAGCATTTGGGACTGAGAAGCACTGGAATGATTGGTGGAGGGTGAGGGGAAAGAGGAGGCTGGAGGTAGATGATCTGACCACAGGAAATATTTTTATTTGCATTCTTGTCAGCAGACATCATCCCCAGAGGCAATCTCTGCTCAGCCTCCCCTCAGTCTCAAGTCCATTCTGATGCTTTCCCCACATGCACAAAATCAGAATGTGCCACCTTCTTTCATGTGTACATGCACATAATGTYCCTGATGCTGCAAATCAGGCTGTCTTTGGGGAGTGCCTGCTCTTCCCTTATCTGCAGGAAGCAGACTCTGTTCCTGTCAGTCTGTCTGTCATTGTTGATGAAGATTGTCTTATCTTCATCTCAGTTTCCCACATCTGAGCATTGCTTCATGCTGGATGGACCCACATAACCATTAACTRACTTTGTCTCCCAGATGAGCATTTCCTTTATAAATAAGTATGAATAATGTTTTATTTTGTGCTATATCACTCTATTAGCTTCATTATAATTGGTGTTAATAATATAAAATAAGCTGCTCTATATCAGAGGTAAATGCCACAGAGGATAAAAAATTAAATACACTCTTAAATGCCAAACCCAAAACACTTGSCCAGTGGTGAATATTTTCAGGTTCAGTAGAAAAAAAGCTCCTCTTGTCTCAGGAGTTCATGTTCATACTTTGTTTCTAACATTTATCTCCACTCTGATAGTGCTATAAAATTTGCTTTTTGTGGAGAGTATTTTTATTTTTCATTACTGGCCTACACTTTCCAGCATCCATAATTTGTAATCTTTTGCCTATGACATCCTAACAGCCCCCAGCAGTATCAGATCATCCATCAGAAACAGGCAATTAGGATTTCTTAATACAGAGCTGAGAAAGGGGGATTTGTGAGGGGAGTTTGTGTTGGGCAGTGCTGGGCTCACACCAYTGTGCAAACACAAATACCTTCAGTGACCTCCTGACAAAAAAAAATGGGGATCATCATTGGTGAGCAGCTCCAGTAGAACTGATCACATAGTTTGGGTAATCTGAACTCTGTGTTTTTAAAAGAATTAGGTAATTATTAAGATAGTTATATGTAGAATTTTTTTTATTGCCTTTTCCTTTTGAGATTTTTTTTTATTTCCCCACAACCAAATCATAATACAAACTCATTATTTTTTCATTTGGAAAAGTGATTAAATAGAAATACGGAGGACCAATGTATCCTTTTTCTGGTATTATCTATCCCATTATCTATTGCCATCCTAATACTGGTGCTAAATTATTTGGAGCCCCATCCTGCTCCTGTGAAACACGGTAGGAAAAATTTCCAACTGCCAACCCCAACATTTTATTTAATTTTTTTAGYGTCAGTTTCTAATGATACTGTAATTTAATCTGATCTCTATCTGTCAAATACTATGTTCAATTTTTGATGATATAAAACACTGAAGCAAATTAAGTAATTTGCTCAGTATTTAAGGCAGTATCAAACTCAACCTGAGTCRGTCACCAGAGATTAATATGACATTTCAGGCTTCATCTGCCAAAGATGTAATGAAAGCTTTTTTCTTTAAAGCTTCAGATCAAAAGGATTTTTTTTTCTATGCTAAAAAGTCAGTAGCAGTGTGGGTCTGTGTGCCTTAGTGCAGGTTTGGGATTGATTTAGGTAGGCAGCTTTGCAAGACTGCTTCCATCATCTGTGATACTTTGACATTTATGATGTTTGTGATAATGAGTTTTTCCTTAATTATATTTTGATGATTTTATTTCAAGTTGTTGAAATATGCAGCGAGTTTCTAATGAAGTAGTTGTCTTTCCTTAGCAGCAGATTTTGTGTCTATTTTATAGAAGTTCTTGGAAAGTTTAGATGTTACAGTCAGTTTTACAAATACTCTGCTTGCTGAAGTTTAATAAGGACATCTAGGTTTTGGTTAATTTAATGCATAAATTTAGTAATAATCCCTCATACAGTTTAAAAGCCCTTTGTTTCAGAACATTCATATTGATATCTGGGAGGGGCAGTAATGAATCCATATGGAGATTGTATGTAGTTGAGCAAACAGTTATTTTTACCTCATTTTTCCCTTGTGGTCTCTTTACATTTTATATATTTTGAAAAAAAATTAATTGAGAAAACAATTAGAATTTTAATAATGATCTGATTTTACCAAGTACTACCTCTTGTTGCTTTTTTCCCCTATAATATGTTTGCATAACATTTTCAACAGAATCAGCTCCTCTTTTCCCTTCCTTCTGCTCAAGTTTTTTCTAGAGTATTTGAGATCTGAGCAGGTGAAGTGTGCCACTGGGTGTGGCTGGGCAGGCATCGTGCTCATTGCTGCTCTGTGTGGCAGGAATTGATGAAAGGTGCCCCTTTAAAAGGAGGATATTTTAGGCAGGAGGGCAACACCCATCACTGGGGTCTAACATCCAGAATCCCAGTTTTTCTAGTGCTATTAATGTTTTTAAATCGCTCCTATTTGATTTTGGGAGAAGCTGCTGCAAGTCCATCGGCGCACAAGCAAGCACAGAACATTGGTGCTTTGAGCTCTGCAGAGTTTGTGACCATTGAGGCTCTCAGAAAAGTTTCTCCAAAGTCAGACAGAGAGAGTAAAAGGAGAAAAGTGAGATGTTCTTCACAGGACACAGAGTTTGGCTCTGTGCACGGGCAGTCGTGTGTTCCTCTGCTCCCTGCAGCTCCTGGGGCTGCACAGCTCTGTCCCAAAAGGATCAATCAGATCCTGATCCCTTTCTCCATGCCTGATCATCTTACAGCAGCTATGGTGAGAGAGTTCAAGTATTGCCTCCTCATGTGCACAGCTCTGGAAGGGTCAGCCTTCAGGGCATGGGGCTAAAAATATTTCTGTCGCTTTGGCAGAGGCAAAACCTKGCCTTGTTAAGCACCACAACACCCAGTGTTCATCACTGGGTTACCTCAAATGAATTAACTTTGCTTCAAGGGAGCTCCTGGTGTGGTATAAAACACGATTACTTGACTGTGGTTAGATTCCAGTGATGGAATGATTCATCTTCCAAAAGGGCATAGCACTAGAAAAACACCTTGAAAGGCTGGTTTGACCCCAAAGCTTTGTTCCTGRATTTTACTTGGGCTTCCTGCTATAATTTCATACAATCTGTGAAAATTAATGGCTAATTTTGTTTGGCCTAGATAGGAGTAGATATTTTATTTTGCGTTTACTTTCTATTATCWTTTAAACATGTTTGACACCAGCAGATTTTATTATGAGTCAGCCAAAAATGTTTTAGCATGAGTCAGCTAACATGAAATGACAAGAGGATGGTTTTAATAAAGATATTAATGTCTTGTTCAGGGTGTATATTGAGTTGAAAGATGTTAATTTGCATTTAGAAATTAAAAATGTTCTTCATTTTGTTTATGGTTAAGCTGAGTTTTTTTAATCTTTTATTTGATTTTAATATTTAATGTTCTTAATTTCTTAAAGCCAAAGCCAACTGAAACAGTCACAACTGATGAGTCTGGGGTAAGATCAGTAAAGTGACCCCAGTGGTTTTACCTACACTTGAGTTTATTCTTTTTACCATGTCTTTTTTCCACCAAGTTTTTCTGTATTTTTCATACCTGTCTTACTGCAAAGGTGTTATGCAGTGGTTTGCATCCATTGTCAGTGTTCTATTGAAGTCTACTACAAACAAACCCAGAATGATCCTATTAACAACCAGAAAACTTGGAAATGCATGTGTTGTGTGAAGCATTTCTGCAGGTCCTGTGTTTTCAGCATGTGATTTTCCCTTTCATATCATGGTTATGGAGGTGAACAGGCCCTCAAGATRCATTTTCAAATCTTACCTCTTCCACCTTTGCATTTTATGTTGTTTTGCTGGAAGTGTTGCATGTTTGGGTTTGTATTTGGTTTGACTTGTCCGTGATGCCCTCCAGAACTCTGAAGACAGCGCCCGGATCTCCATCACCTTTTTCCGTCTCTTCCGTGTGATGAGGTTGGTGAAGCTGCTGAGCAGAGGGGAAGGRATCAGAACATTGCTGTGGACRTTTATCAAGTCATTTCAGGTTAGCWCAATTTATTKAAATTTGYTTTATAATTGCAACCATTTATAYACYRCATTTTRGGAAGYAATGCCCCATAGAGTGYGAAAAAGGKTTTTTTTAGTTAATATTATCAATARTGACATATTTAAATATRTTTGCRTACTAATRCAAAAATAACTTTGCCAGTTACTTCTGTGAGTCTGAGGGTCATTCTTTGTCACTTAATATTAGCTGTCACTGAAATTTCTATGGTGCTTCCTGAAAAAATATTTGGTATATTTAAGAGAGATAGGATAGGTTTGACATACATCAATCTCACACTTTCACACACTTTATTAGATGCCTAGAAAAGAAGAATTTTACCCATATTTTATGTAAAACCACTTTCATAAATGTAATAGATACTTGAATCATTGCTCCTGAAAACTGATAAATGTGAAGTTAATGAAACTCTGTAACTGTATAGAACGAAGTGTCTTTGTGTTGTCAGAATCAGTAATGAAAATAAAATTAAAAACACTAAAGATGATCCTTCCCTCTGGATTGCTGGCAGAAATAATKTAAAACACAGTGAAGCTGGTGTTCATTGCATGCAGCAGAGTATTAAGAGTGACARGTAATAACAATTTAAGCACTTGCATAGGAAGAAAACCTTGGAAAAGTCTGTGTAAAACAGGAAAATTATTTTTGCAAATRGAAATAGAAATCGTGGTGTGAAATTATTAAAAGAAAATGCATCTGTCCTTTTTCAGGCCCTGCCTTATGTTGCCCTTCTGATAGCCATGCTGTTCTTCATCTATGCTGTCATTGGAATGCAGGTAATTAGAGAATTTTTTTAGTATTAAACAACAATACAGATTTATCTGAGACTTGTTTCCTAAGTTGCTTATTGAAATATTCCTTTGATAGTGATGCTGTGTATAAAGCAGAGCTTTCAGAGTAATGGAAAAAATCGTTATTTGACTCTGATTTTCATGATCAGGAAATTCAAGAAGACACAAGAGAAGAACTTGGTGTGGTGTTTATTTTTTTCTTTCCTTGAATATATGATAAATTTACTGCACTTATATGACTATCATGAAAAATGTGAARTGTAATCAAAGTGTGTTTGTGAAATTTCATGCATCCTGAAGGAAGTTTAGATTACAAGACCTCTGACAGCACAGGTCACTGGAATGAAAGTAAAAATTCTGGTTTATTGTAGGTGTTTGGAAAAGTGGCCATGAGGGACAACAATCAAATAAACAGAAACAACAATTTTCAGACTTTCCCCCAAGCTGTGCTTCTTCTCTTCAGGTGCGTAAACCTTAATTCTCACTCAGTGCATCCCATTTCATTGAGCTTTGAAAAATGTTCAAAATGTGTTTGTGAGAATCCAAGCCCATGTTGCACATCCTGTTYTTGGCTGTGTGATGGGTGTCCTTTGGCACAGCAGAGTTCTAAAGAGGTGAGGCAGTTCTGAACTCATTACAGCTGCTGTTAAACTCCTCCTTTGGGCAGTAATTGTCTTCAGGCAGAGCCCAAACCCAACCAGCACAGGTATCAATCTTTGTCAGTATGGGAAAAGCTGAAAAAGGATCTGCCCTTACTGAAATCTGTAGATGTACAACTTGAGTGGAAGGTTGAAGAAGTGAAAAATTGCAAACATAAAGAAATAAAATGTTCTTTACATTTGTGGAGGAGTTGACAAAAGMTAAAGGGTGTAACTTGCAGAAGGGAAATATCAGAGGAGCAGTAGGAGAAGCTTCCTGATGGCAAAGGTAGCTGAATCTTGATGTGGGGGAATTATGGGGTCTCCATCAGTGAAGAATTTAAGAAGAAGGCAAACACTTGCCAGGAGTGCTTCAAAATATCCTGGAACAAGGAGATACATGGCATGGCACRGGGATGCCTCTGAAGGGGCCTGAGATTCTGTAATTCAGCTCCTGTGCATTGTTGTTCACCTGGCTGGCAAAACTGCTGGGACATTCCTTACCTGGGACCAAAGGATCTAAGTCACTTTATGCCTTTGAAACCAGGTAATGAATAGCCAAGGATGTCCTAATTATGGAATTATCTTTTAAAAATTTGAAATCACCGGACGGTACACAGACTTCGTGCAACTGTGTGAAAAATGCCATAGCAGAAATTAGAGACAGGCTATCAACCACAGAGGACGGTTCATCTTTTACAGATATGAACTTTGAAATTTTATGACAGATTTTCATAAATAAACACTGCTTTTGTACACAGTAAGTTCACTGCAATAAGTATTTACCTTGCAAATCGCAGTTTGGGGTTTAAATTTTTCTGTGCAAGCCTCTGTGGTGCATTAGTCTACCCTATAAAATGTGTCTGCACTGTCARATTGCGCTTGTCACTTCTAAAACTTCTCTGTGCTTCTCTTTAATTAGTTACTGCTCTGAAGTGTTCACAGTCTGTCTTYGCATTTGTGCCTATACAGCTCCCAGCACTTTCTCAGAATGTAATAAATTAAGATATTTTGAATCCCTCTTGATCAAATAATGCTGAATTTCTCTCTGTGATGTTCTGAAGGTGTGCAACTGGAGAAGCCTGGCAGGAAATCATGCTGGCCTGTTTGCCTGGAAAGCGCTGCGATCCAGAATCTGATTATAATCCAGGGGAAGAATACACATGTGGAAGCAATTTTGCCATCATTTATTTTATCAGTTTTTACATGCTCTGTGCATTTCTGGTGAGTTTACCTTGGCTTGTTAACAGCAATGASCTTTGGCATTTTGGCTTTCTTCTGAATTAAGGGTAGTAGGTTGAGAGAATGAGCAGAAATCACATATCCAAAATATTATGGCAAGGTTCTATTTTTGCATACAGAGTCTTAAATTCTGTATTTTATATGATGTTTACAGTGAGAGTGGTGAAACACTGGCACAAGTTGCCCAGAAGGGTGGGAGATGACCCCCATCCCTGAAAATATCCAAGGTGAAGTTGTGCAGATCCCTGAGCAGCCTRATCCAGTTCAAAACACCCTGGCTTATTGCAGAGAACTGGGGTAGATGACCTTTAGAGGTCCTTACCAACCCAAACTATTCTATGATTCYAAATTTCCTTGTGTGAGATTTTCTTCTGACAGCATATGTGCATGGTCATTGTTTGAAAGCTGAGCCAGCAGTCTCTTAATTTCAGTCTTTTCATAGCTCTTAATTAATGCATTTCTCAATGGTACYATTAAATATTCATTAATAACAGAGCTGCAGTTCCTTTGACTGACTAGTAAGGGTGTTTTTTTTGTCTAAACTTAGCAGAATCTGGATTTGTGTCTCTACAAGTGTCCTCACACACAGCACATGAGAGGTGAACAATAACCTTTCACCCTAATCTGTGGCMGAATGGATTATTTGCTATGAAATAATAATTGAAATATGTTTTTCCTCATTGCAGGTGTCTTGTATAGCTGGTTGATTTGTTCTGTTCACAGTAATAATTTCCTTGCAAAAGGAGAGAGATCCAACAAAATTCTGTGAACTGCTGTAAACACATGTTCAGCTGCTCTGTTTCATCTTGTGTAAACAAAATGTGTTGTCATGAAATCTAMTCTTACTGCTAGAGAAACTGTCTCCTGAGATACACACTGGGTCCTATTTGTGTGCTGGATCCATTCAACAGTTCAATATAGTGGGATCTGGCAAACCAAGGGAGAGAAACAAAACCATGTTGTGGCCTTTGTCAAAAAATTGACAGCTCTGAAATAGAACCTTGTTTTCTTCATGTCATTATTTKGTAGATTTCCAGTTAGTTAAAATGCAAATATTTTCTGTGATATTTGCTAAAATTATTGATTTACTTGAGTTCTTAACATACTGCATATTGAATTAAAAAAAACCCCAAAATAATCAAGGAGGATTGTTCTTAATTACCTTTCTTTCTTTTTTTAGATTATAAACTTATTTGTGGCTGTCATCATGGATAACTTTGATTATTTGACACGTGACTGGTCCATCCTGGGTCCCCATCATTTGGATGAATTCAAAAGAATATGGTCAGAATATGACCCTGAAGCAAAGTAAGTTAGATCATTTCTCTGATAAAATTTATTTGGTAAAAAAAAAAAGCAGAACACGGTGTGTTTTTGGAGTGGATTTTTGGTAACTGATTTTTGGTAACTGATGTTTTGGTAACTGTGTGTTGGTTCCAGGGGAAGGATAAAGCACCTGGACGTGGTGACGCTGCTGAGACGGATTCAGCCACCGCTTGGTTTTGGCAAATTGTGCCCTCACCGAGTGGCCTGCAAGGTGGGTTCCACCTGAGTTTCTGTCTGAAGGAGATAAACTGAGCTGGAGTGAATGATAGTGTGTAATAGAACATGTAGAGTGAGTGAAAAGACAGAAAATTAATGAGAATTTAAATTTATATAGAATCTGTCAGGCAAAATGTGAAATTTTGAGGAGGATTAATGGCATTTTAATGTGAAAGTTGAAAAGCAATACAAAGGTGATTGAATGATTATTACATTACTTGAGGACTTCAGAAACAGGAATATTGGGATTTTAGTGATTTCAGTGGGAATAAGATTGACCTTTTTAATTAAAGTATTGTTACAACATGATGTCATTTGGGTTTCTTGTATATCTGTTTTACAGATATCTATTTTATCAATTTTCTATCTATTTTATAAATAGGTCAGTTGACATGTACCCATGACACTGGGTKGGAATGGAGCATCACGAGGCACATTCAAAGCTAAATTGTATCTGTCTATGTGCTAGCATCCATTACTCAACTTTTTTGGATAACTTATATAATTTATATTCCTCTCAGTAATACTGTTCTTTGAATTCATCAGCTTTTCAAAAATTAACATCACAGGAGATTTTTTTTCCAAAGAAAGCAGCATCAAAATTTGTTTTCCTTTTCTCCTTTTCAGAGGYTAGTAGCCATGAATATGCCACTAAACAGTGATGGAACCGTCATGTTCAATGCTACTTTATTTGCTTTGGTTAGGACTGCTCTAAAGATAAAAACAGAAGGTAAGGTTCTTCACTGTAAAGCCTTTACTGCCCTTGACAGAAAGCACWATGAGGAAAAGTTACAATTTATTTCTTTTGTTGGACATGAGTAGGGCTGCCTTGGTCTCACTGGATCTGGTTTGCTTTATCATGGACTGTGTTCACTGTTGCTGGGAATGATTTGCTAGAAAGTGAAAGGGTTGGTGAGGCCAGAGCCAAAGATACCTCAGAAATTATTCTGTGTTTCCATCTGGTCAAATAAAAACGTGCAGCAGTGGCATAGCAGGGGTCTCGCTGCAAGAAATTAATGAATTCCCTTTCCTGCCCAACCAAGGTGCTCTTTCCTCACTTTTAATTCAGTGCCTTGGAACCCCCAGTGGTGCAACTGCAACTTTTGCACACTTGGAAGCAATATTCCCAGTCTGGTCAAGGCYGCTTCTGACTGGGTTGAATGGATTTCTGTCATTTGCATTACAGAGGGAAAGTTTTTTCAAGGTAGTGGTATGTTTAAAAGAATTTTCTTTCCATTTTTAGACATTTTTCAATTTTTTTTTTCTATCTTTAACTGCTTTTGTTTCCATTTCTGCTATTCTCAGCAGAATTCGTGTTCCATTGGCAACAGCAAACTTAGATTAAGCCCCCTCAGGTWTTGCAGTGGTTTAGGTGAGCACTGCAAGAGAGGAAAGACTGCTTAGTGCTCAGTTATTTGAACTTTCAAGACTGTACAACTGAGTAATTACTGTGATTAAGTAAATGAAGGCTCAGCTTTGGATCAAGAGAGAAGAAGTTTGTAAAGAGCAAGTCATCACTTTCTGGACAATTCAAGCAGAAGGAGTGACAGACTGAGGCTGAGGTCTGGAAGTCACATTTCCCCTCTGCAGTGCTCCAGAGCTGGGTTTGAAAGCACCAGGAACTCACTGTTTATGCCCTTTTTTCTCTTTAGTTGTTGCAGAATTGTCTGCTCCATCACAGAGCTTGGGTTTGCCCCAGAGGATCCCACCACAGTCTTTAATTGTATACAGCTAATTAATATACAAAGGATAATTTGCTGAAACATAATTGCCATCCTCTGTTTTCCCATTTCATTGCCACAGGTAACCTAGAGCAAGCCAACGAGGAGCTCAGAGCAGTCATAAAGAAAATCTGGAAGAAAACCAGCATGAAATTGCTGGACCAAGTTGTCCCTCCCGCTGGCGGTCAGTGCGAGAAACTCTGCCGTGTGCTGCTCTCTGTGCATGTTGGTCTTTCCAGATTGTTAGGAACCAAAAGAAAAAAAACTGCTAAATTTTGCAATTGTAATGTGATTTAAGGACAACAAATAATAACAAAATCAATATTGAGAAAGTTATATCCTAGTACCGTATATAATACATATAGGACTGATAAGAGAAACTTAAAAAGAGAAAGAGGAAGAGGAAAACATTATGTTTATTTTCTTGCTTGAAAAAATTACCTGATCAGACCTAGATATAGTCTTGATTTCAAATCATTCAGCAAAATAAACTAGCTTGATTTCAATGCATTGAACAAAACAACATGTTTTGTACTGTGCTACATTATAGCTTATCTGCTTGTATATGTTGAATATATCTGGGAGAAAAAAAAAAATTGCCAGCTTATAATTTTTTTTTTGCTATATTAATAAAGCAAGAAGCTAAATTATCTCAGTTATTCTAGTTTAAASTAGAGCCATTCCACAGATGATGGAAATGGTTCAGATTTATGCCAATAAGACTGAGATCTGAATGTGGCCCATCTAAAGAGATATCTGAATTCTAATGGCACCAGACATTTGTGAGAACTACAAGGCACGTTTATGAAATGTTCCTATGTGCCCTAAAATGACATGTCAATATCTCTCTTTGCAAATATATATATTCTGATATATATATTTAGCCTTTTTCAATATATACATTTTTATTAATACGCTCTAGTGAGGTTTAGGTGACTGTTTTTTACTTGCTTTTTCAAGTTTTAAAGGTGCAGGATCTGTCACACTCTCACCCACGCCCAGGGTATATTTACGCAGACACCCAATCCTCACATCCATTGTATTCCCCTGATAAGTCTCGTTGTTTATTGAACCTTCCCAGTGTTATGGCAGTCCCCARGTGTGCTCAGATCCAGCCCCTGGCCCAGGGAGGGGATGTTCAGTGCCAGCAGAGGAGCAGCACTGCCTGCACTGCCCTTGGCATCACCCAGGAGCAGCAGCTCTGTGGCTGCAGGAGCCACTTGCTGTTGGTGTGGTGGCTGCTGGATTATGGTTGGGGTGAAGGCAAACATCTGGCCAATTTGATTCCCCAAAGGGAAACTGATCCTGCACGTTTAAAACAACTTTTGTGTTCTACTCTGTTGTTTTTAGCCTTACACCTAAGTGCTTGCATGGCATAGATGAATCGCTTTGTTATTGTTGTAACTCTGTGCTTGAGCTTTTTCTGCAGCCTCTGTTCCTTTCAACTATGAGTCTTTCCGAATATTCTGAAGCAATTCTGTTTTAGGGTGGTGGCATGGAATTAGYGTTGCCTCTTGCCAACTTGATTCCCCTACATTTTTTATTGAAATAGAGACGCATGCTTCAGAATAGCGAGCTCTGCCTGCCTAAATCGATCTGACAAAGAACCTGTACAGATTACATTCCTACAACTAATCTCACATAGTAATTCACTCCTCAGCTTCATTTCATTGCTGAATATAAGCTGTGTATTTATTTTCAGCTCTACTAAAATTCATTGCTAATGTTTATTCTGCAAATGTAGCTCTTCAGGGTAGCTAGAAGGCTGAAAACCTGGAAGTGCTCAATTCATAGGAAACAGTATGGCCTCTGCAATCCAGGAGAAATAGGAATGTGTTGGGAAATCCTGCATATTTATGWATTTTCTATTCCAGTTTACTTTGTTCCTCTGTGGACCTTGTTAGGATTTACTTGAAAATTGAAAATATTGTAAGCCACCTAGAAAAAAAGAGGAATACAGCTGTTTTACACTCATATGCCAYAGGAGTGTAAAATAGCTTAGTGCTTAAAATTAGTTTTGATGTTTAATATTCAATGGAAAATTGTCTATGAATTAACACCAATGACAGCTGATAATAACAATTTCCTAGCAGATGAAAAATTCTCTTCCATATATATGAGCAAAGCTTCCAAATTCAGTRTGTTAAAATCACTTGCACTTAAAATTATTGAGAGGTCCAGTTTACAGTAGTTTGCTCCAGTATTACTTGTTCTGATATTACTGAATTCCAGCTCCTTTGTATGCCATGTGTCCAAAACACTTACTTGCAGAGCAGAATGAGAATAATCAGTATAGCAGGTTTTTTTTTTATTCCCCCTTGGGTTAGAAATAGATGCACTAGAAATAAGCAGTCAATTCTTGGTACTGATGAAATAACTTATTAATATAACTTAGACTGTTGATAGTTAGCAATACATTTTCAGTACAGAAAGATGAAACTCTTTTGCAAAAACATAGAATGCCAATCAAATGTCTGATGAATGAATGAGACTAGAGAGTAAGAGAAAAACATAAACTCAAGAAAGTCTCACCTGTATTCTCGAAATTTCCCAATCTCCACCTACAAATCCATTTAATCCTGCCTAGTACCTTTTGCCCTCTTCCAACTGCTTCCTTTAGAAATGATTCCTTTTGCTGTCACTAATTGTAATTAGCAATCTGTCTCTTCTGTGGTCAGTTATGCTTAGCTGCCTTCCCATAGCTGTCTATATCTGGCTGTGTGTGTGTTACTCCAAAAGCAGAGTCAAGGATGGCTCCCCTTGAGGCATCAGTTGCTGTGTGCTCGTGTCTGCAGCACCACTGACTGTGCCCGTGGCACTCACTGGCACCTTGGGGACACASACACACTGTGGCATGCCAGTCCAGCAAGCTGGCAGTGCATTTGTCTGATTTAATAAAAGATTTCTGGGTGTGCAGAGTGATCAATAAGGGCCCTCCATCTCTGCAGCTGCCCTTTCAGGTGTTGTCCTCGCAGGTACAGTCAGTGGTGGTGCAGTGTCATTGATGTGCTCCAAGTGCAGCCCACAGCAGTGTTTGTTCTATCGAGTCTGTCACTTCTATGTGCTTGTTCTTCCTAGGAGCCATTTGCTAACTCACCTCCTTAAAAGTTTTGTTGAAATACTTGAAATTAAATAGTACAAAGTGCGGGGAAAGGCTTGTCTGGGGAGTTAAACCAGAGCTATACTCAGGATCAGTGGATTTGTCTAAACTAGGGAAGGCAAGTTCACATTATGTGCTGTATAATAATTTCACCATTAGTCTCCTCAAGAGCTGCAAAGGAAAATTGCAGGTGAACATCAAAGCTAAGGTTCACAAAAAGTTTATTAATGAGATTAGAGGAATCAGTTAAAATGCCTTTTGTGGCTGAGGTGGAATCCATAGACTGATGAGCTTTCCTTGTGAGCTGTTCCTGATATTTCCTGCTGGTTCCCCCTTTCCTATAGGAACTGGGGGGACTCTGACCCTTGAGGAGTTGTCAGAGTTGGCAGAGCAGGCTCTTTAATATGCTAAGTTATTTCCTGCAACAGACTGGTCTCCCAATCAATGTCGTTTGAAGCAATTACTATAATTATTTCTGTATGATATAYTTAAAGACAAACTGCTAGGAGAAGGCATTCTGGGTGCATTTCCATGGTRGTTAAAGGATGTTGTACTTTCTCACGTTCATACAGCCCATTTCAGACATTATAATGAAAGGAGCTGACTTTTCATGTTAGAGGTTTTATTTTAAGATAAATTTTATCAGAGGGGTAAAAATTAATTTAAACCTATTTGTCCATGGATTGGATTCTCCATGCCTTTTTTAATGTGAAAACAAGTCACTAAAAGAAGAAAGTCAATTTAAATTAGAAAAACCAGTAATTACAGGTAAAAATAGTACTATAAATACTATCCTTAGTGAGATACATTGGCACAACTTATTGATAAAACAAAGATACATGGACACTCTGTTTTAATCAAATGTCAAAAAAAAAAAAAGCCCTTAATTTCTAACAGAGGTGTGTTAACATGTCTGGACATGTTAGATTTTCATGTTCAGTTGACTGYAGAGAATAGCAGTGGATGCCCAAAGCAGCCCAACTCTCCTTTATGTACAGCAGGAACCAGAAATCCTGCTGTAAATGGCAACCTCTGGGTGCTGAAAAACATGGAGAGACTGGACAGCACAGCAGGAAGGGAAAGGGAACTTCATGTSAGATAACTCTAGGGAGAAAAGTGTGTGACAACAAAAGCAATGTTTTTGAATAGAAAACTATTCCYAGTTTTCTGGCAAGCATTAGTCACTGAGAGATCAAACCTGCCCAGCTGAATGATTCAAAGGGCTCAAATGGCACATTCATTCTTAGCTGCTGTGAACCAGGTGATGGTGGTGCCCTCACAAAGCACCTGCCTTGCAACTTTGGAAACKTTCAAATTTAGATTTTGTTCACAGCAGTGACTCTGTGAAAATGCAACATTTCACTGTCCTGGCTGTTTGCCTATTGTTTGAGTTGTACTAAATTCACCGATGGAAGTTATTTTCATTCCTTTCAGCATTACAGAACTGACACAATACGTACACTGACAAGCAAATTTGGCTCAGCAGTTATAAAAAAAAAAAAGAGATGTAGGCAGTGTCACTCTTATGAGCATCAGTGTATGTGAGACATAGCAGATTTCATTTAATCTGTTTACTCCAAATAGCTAAAGCCTGTACTTCAGCTTCTATGTATATACAAACATATTCATGGTTTTGTTGGAAACTTGGAAGTACATGAGTCTTGGTAAAATATTGTATTTTCTTCTTTATTAGGATGAGTTCACTCAACTGACTGAACCCAGCCTGCTTGCTAAAACATTGCTTTTGAGCCCCTCACAGGCTCCATTGGTGTAAGCTGAAAGCATAGTACCCGTTRCACCCATCACATTCCCCCCCAAATCAGATGTGAGTGTACAGGCTATTGATAAATGTGCTGACTTGGGAGAGATCTGTCTGGTCTGTTCATTTAGATGATGAGGTAACCGTGGGGAAGTTCTATGCCACCTTCCTGATACAGGACTACTTTAGGAAATTCAAGAAACGCAAAGAACAAGGACTGGTGGGGAAATATCCTGCGAAGAACACCACGATTGCTCTGCAGGTGATTTTTTTTTTATGTTTTTAACTAACCATTTTGTGAGCTTACTTGAAATAGCAGGTAGATGAATATTGATGATTGTGCAATGGTGTGCCAGGATTGTATTTAGCTGGGACACTTTTGGCCCTTTTTCATCAGAAAAATAAAACCTAATCCTGCTGTTCCTTGTCTATAACAAGGTAAGTGCAAAAACTTATTCTCTATGGGTTACACAAACAGTAGCAATGGTTATAAAATTTCTTAACAAATCTAGCTGATAAATCACAACCTAAAGCTGCTGAGTGGATACTGGATAAATAAAGCTCTGAGCTATCATTTATGTTTATTGTTTTGCTTTAACTGTTCAATTTCTTGGTTCCTACAAAGCCAGTTCTCAGGGAGGTTCTACTCTACATTGCCTCATAGTAAAGAGATTTTTTTACCCTATCATTTTTCTTAATTCTCATTGTTATTTTTCTTTTCCACTTAYGATATGGTGAAATATCTTCCTATTTTTAAAATATTTGCAAATTCTGAATTCTGCATCCATCAACTTCTTTCATAGGAAGTAATATTAACATACTGCATTTATGTCATGCACTTCTGTCTCCTAAAACAAGCTATCAAACGGAAACCAGGACAATAGATTTGGCCTTCTGTCTCTCAACAGGCCTGCAGCAAGCAGTCCATAGAGTACACGTGATCTAAAGAGCATATTCTGACAACTTCTTTCCACTGGTACCCTTTGTAAAATGAGCTTTGAAACAGGCAAATGGAAAGCTGTTCTCAAATAATTCCAGACATCATGCACTGCATCATTTTATTGGATTGGGACTTTGTGAATTTCAACTAGTGATGAATAGTTTGGTACAAACTATATTTAATGATAGTTTTTTTATTCTGATGCCAAAATTTAGGAATATGTTGTGAAAATCCCATTCTGAAAGAGGAGAGTTGTGTTAACCTGATTCAGATACCTGTTCTCCATTAAAAATCCMGTTGGTTTGTACTTCAGTTTAGCAGAATGATCTTTGATGTTTTAAGTGGGCAATTTTTTTCACTCCTATTTCCTGAGGATGTCTCTGCTGGCAACTCTGACATCCATTGTGTTCTAAGTCACCACAAGCATAAGAGATGCAGCAAGCAGAGAAAGATTCACCACAACTCTTGTTTATTTGTGACTACATGGCTTGTCAGGATTGTATGAATTGTATTTGGGTACACAAAAGAAAATTATTGGTAATGGAAGTGATAAAAAGGCTGTAAACAGTTGAGAGGGAAGTGAAAGATGTTGGATTTTTAGTAAGGATTTTTCAGACTTCTTTATGGCAGAATCATTTGAGTCTAAGGAGGTCAAAGTAAAGTTTTAAGCCTCAGCATTGCAGGTTTCCACTCGTGTTTTTGAAGTTGCACATGTAACAATGCAGACAAATGTGAGTGTGCTCTGTTGTTTATTATCTCTGTTGTTTATTGTGCTCTGTTGTTTATTATTATGTTGTTTATTATTATTATTAACAGGAAGCCTGTGCTTCCTGTTCAATGACAAAGATGGAGGGCAAGAACGGAACTGGAACAAATCAGCTCTTCCTCTCTCCTTAGTCAAATATTTTTCAAATCAAAACAGCTAAAATATGACTATGAATTCCTACAAGAAATCTGCAAAGGCCTGTGACATTTGAGGCCTTATGGAACTTATTTTCTGATTAAAACAATACTCCTGTGGTATTAAAATGAGGCAGGGCCATGGATGGGAAGCTTGTTGTTTTTTTTGCCCCCATCTTTCTCTTTTCTGCTTTTGTCTTTCTAACAAATCAGTAGGAACTCAACTTGATTTACCAAATAAAAACGGAAATACTTTTTCAAAGAGATCTGAAATCTGCGGTTGGAAGAAGAAGCTCAATCTCACAGGTTTTCAGTCCAGCATATAAATGAATWATGTGGTTTTAAACCTTCAGTAAGTTCAAATACAAAGTCACGATGCCCATCTTTGTTAGAACAATTAATTGTATGAGCTTTAAAACAGAGCTGGATATCTTTCTAAGAGAGATGCTCTACTTCAACAAGGAATTGATTTCTTCCGATCAATGACCYTGAGAACAGTCCTGTGGGATGTGTTACAGGGAGTTTAGTATAAATGATCACAGCAAATCTTTTTGGCCTATAATGTATAAAAATCAGGTGTCTCCATTTTCAGCCTCTTCATTTCAGGCTTTGTCCAAACCTTAAATGCTTGTAAAAGTTCAATGTTTTCAGAAGTCTGTGTTCTTAACAACCATTTTTGGCAGCATTATTTATGGGTATATGATCCAGCTCATGTCTTGGCTATGGAAATTTTGTTAGATGTTCCATGAAAAGCTTTTAACTAGGAAAATATTATTTCGGTCCTTGGAGAGGTAGTAGTAACCGTTTTTCCATTTATTCTCTGAAACACTCCAAGTAAACTGATATTTGCAAATCTCTCTGGTAAACAATATGCCAAGGAAAGCAGAAATTTGCAATTTCACTCTGTTATCCAGTTTTTCAGGGAAGTTGCAGTGATTGTTATGTCAATACAGCAGAGGTGCTCCAGCATTAATTAATCAGACATTCTGCACATTCAGTATTGCAACAGCTGACTTTGTTACAAAGATATGAATGGAAGAGATGATGAACAACAACAGAAAAACAATTTGTCAGCCTTTCCTCCTCTCTGGAGGGGAGAATTATCCTCAGCTACACCTGAGTTGCTGACACTGAAATCTGACAGTAAACACAGGACCTTCATTTTTATTCTTGTCTGTGCTTACCTTTTCTATTGCTTAGAGACTTTATTTTTGTATTAGAAACTTCCTGTAATCAGGGAAGGCATTTTACTTCAGCAGCAGCTTTTATTAAATTTCTCTAAACTAAATAAGATTTCAGAGTATCTGGTAGTCATGATTATACCACTGCAAACAGCCTCTGTTTTCTGAGCTGCTGAACATGAGAGTGGCATTGGCTGTGCTACGTCTGTCTGCAATTTTTTGTGATCCAGAATCTTTCTATACTAGCAATTGTTTGCTTATAATTGTAAAAAATATGACAATAGTACTTTTACCAGGCTAATAAGAAAAGTCTTTCCAGCTATCTGATTCCTCTGTTTGTGAAGAACAAGAGCAATTTTATTTTCATATTCTGGTTTGCGCCCATTGCGGAGCAGTTGTCATGCTGCAAAATCCTTTAGCAAACCAGCAGATAAAAGCAGTGTCACCTGYTCCAATTTGTGTCAAAAGCCATATGAGCCTTAAATGCTCTTTGCTGATACCTGTGACTTTCTCTTGGGGTGAATGAACTAGTCAGTCAGTGAAGAGCATGGTTCCTAAGCATCTAATAAACCCTGCAGTTCCTGCATTATCTAGCCTGGCTTTCCTTATCTACTTTCTCCTGCAAGAGAGGGAGAAATCAATCTGCTATCAAGATTTACAGTCCCATTGTAATCTTTGAGTGAAGCAAGAGGTGAGTTGCAGTTTTATAATCCTGCTGGTTCTTACTTTCACATGTCACACTTTCCTGTCTTTGGAGACCAAACAGCCCCTGTGAGACAGAAGGCTCCTTGTGACAAAATCTGTTGTRTTTCAAGTCTTAGAACAGCTGTTGGGCAAGAAATTAATGGATGTTGCCATTTTCTCTGTTTTATGAGACTACAGCAACCTTTTTTAAACAAAGATCCCTTCTTTGCCCTCTTTTGCTCCTCATGCTCACATGGTATTTTGTTGGGGTTTTGAAGGGTGGGTTGTTTGCTGGGTATTTTACAATATTTTCATTCAGTACTTTTGAAGAAAATGAAGGGAAACCCTGTAGCTGTGAAATGGCCCAAGGCCATGTTTTCCCAAGAGAACTACACTTCTTTTTTGTTGGTTTTTTTTTTATTATTTTTTTTTAACTAGTCCTTTAATGATAATCTAGGATTTTAAGTTGGATGCCTTGCTTTTAGCTAAAACTTTTTAAAACACGTAACTCTCATGCCACTGCCTCTGATGGAATGATTTTATATTAACACAGGCAGAAAAACGATGCAGAATTATTTAAGAACCTTTACATGCAAGATAGAAAGGTTTTTAGAACTGCAAGGCAAAATCTCCACTAGAAATCAAAGTGTTAAAAAATAATGTTTTCAGCAAGAAAAGCACTTCCAGAAAAAGTGTGGTATGAAAGACAGGGAGCCATCCACACCATCTTTAGTTAGCTGAAGAAAATTTCATAAATTGCAGGGTAAAATTCTGTGAGTTCAGGAAAGTCCAGTGGGGCTTTCTGGTGGTCTRCAGTTGTTGTGTTAGTAAGTTCTGTTTCACCAAATGTGGGAAAAAATCCTCCCTTGGAAGCAACATCACTTAGCTAAAGATTCAGTCTGTGGACTCAGGAATGCAGAGCGACCAAGGAGCATGTGTAAAAATACTGTTCTTACAGGGTGTTATCTCTAGAGACACACAGAGAGGATTTAATTTCAGGGTGAATGAGCACTGGAATAAGTATAGAATAGGGGGTTTTGTCATTGTGACTTAGGCATTTTAACACACAAAACTGAAACTTGCATCCTTTGCCTGAGTTTTGTTTGGTTACATGAAACCAAAACTTGCAAACTGTGTCACAGGAATGTCCCTGGCAGCCCCCTCAGGTTTAGGGGCCAGAACCCCCACCCAACTGCAATGAAGAATACCCCTTCTTTTGATACTGGGTTTCAGATGTGTTTGGTGCAGGAGAAGAAACAATAGAATTTTGGGTTGAGTTAAAAAATTAGAGAAGGGCTCTGCACAACAAGATTTGCTTTGTATATGCCAGAGCATGCAGTAGTCAGGAATTCCTCCTCTTACCCCACAAGAACTTCATTCAGGATGATTTTTATTCAGTAGAGCTCAGGTTTTCTTCAAGGGTGTGACATTTGCTGTTTGCCTGACCCAGCTGCTGTTTGGGTATCTGCCAGAGAGGAGGAAGCAGCTTAGAAAGTGAAGAGGGTCTCAGGGGAGTGTTTATCTGCTCAGGCTGTTAAGCCAAGGAAGTCTTTCTGATGTGAAGTTTCAAATTGCTCCTCACTCAGAAAAGGACACCTCAAATGGTAACCAACAGCAGTTTGTCTAAATTTGCAGATTGTCACCAAAAGCATCTTCAGAACTGCAATAACAATGTCCTTGGAACCCCACGATTTTCTGCAGAGCCTGGGGAATCCACCCCCTTATGAAGGGAAGAAAAGAGGCTCTGAAATGCTGGGTGACCAGTTTGAGTCAGCTATTTAGGCTGTTTTGTGGGGTCACACAAGCCCTGAGGTCGCCAGAAAAAAGGGCTTCTATTGTCTTTCTTGTGCTATTTTCTGATACTTAGGCAGTGACAACAAATATATTTTCTGGGTCAGGAAGAGATGTCTTTGTGTAATGATGGAAACTTGTATTGAGCCAAACAGTAKTCACATTGCTGGTGAAATAGATGTGAAGTGAAGCATGAACAATTTTAATTACTTTCATCTAGCACATCAAGGGAATGAACTAATTCCACACTGTTATTCCTATGGAAAGTACTTACTAACATTTGCATCTATATTTCATATTTATTTACACGTAGCAATCTTTGTTAATACACACAAATAACAGTTAAAGGATATTTCCTTTCACATCCCAAGTACACAAAAACRCTGACTTATTGAGCTGAACTTGACTTTGGAGACATATTTCAGATTAAACTAATTATGCTTTTTCCTCTCTGAAAACGTTACAACTATTATTAACCCTGCAATAAGAAAAAGRAACAAGCCAAACCCTGTGCTGAGCATCAGCTGAGGGGTTAATTTGTTGCTCAAGTTCCATTTAATTGTGCTCCCGTGTTCATTGTGCTCCCAGAAGGGCTCAGCTCAAAGGCAGCCTGGGCTGGCTGAAAGCTCTGAGCTTTGTGCAGTTGTGGAGCAGCACATTCAGACAGCAGTGGGAGATGAGCTCTGCCAGGATGGATAACTCTGGRCAATCAAGGCTTGACTACTACATCTCCTATGTCCACTGCTATAGTGTAGGTTATTCAACTTTTTTTCTGCATGCTTCTTACTTTATTTTAGCAGTTCTGTCATTGTATTCTGTTCCTGCTAACCTCAGTTGATTTTTATGTTAAAGTGTCGGTGTAGCTCTGAGGTTTTTGGCTCTTTGTAGTTTTCTTTGCTCTAAAACAAGCARATAGTAAAAACGGGTTCTTTACCTACAAATGAAATAGTTTATTTGAACATTTTTTTGGAGTCWTTGGCTTCCTAGATTCTGAAGCTCTGAAATTCTAAGTATTTAGAATTAATGTTTGTGCTTCTTTTCCAGTTCTATTGAGTTTATATAGCAAAACACATAAATATACATCATTGTTCTGAAGTGAAGCTTGACAGTGTCTTCCAATTCCCACTATCACTCTAAAAAGCCTCAAAAGAGGGAGCACTGTGTATTTTACTGGAAATACTGTAGGTGACAATGATTATTACTATTTAAATAAGGTGTTGTGCTTGCATTTCTTAAACTAAGCTTAAACTGCTTTTCTGTGTAGGTTGGACCACAACTTAAAATGGTTGTGGTTTGACTTTAGGTACAGGGGAAATGACTTCTTGTAGTTCGGATTATTTATAAGCATTTGAATGTTTTTCTGAAGGTCATGACTTGCATTAGACAGAGATTTCTTAATATAAGACATATATCTAAAATGTTGTTACTCTTTTATGCATAGTATAGATGTGGGAAGTTGATTTAAAATCTAKTTGGCATTTCTTAAAAGCAGTCTTTTCAAAATGTTTACATGTTTAACTTTTAAATATTCTGATGTTTTGGTGTGAAGTGCCTTTCAAGCCTGTTAAAGCATATCCCTAAATAACCTGCTAGGGGTACAGCTACTCGTATATGACATATTTTCTCTCTGGGTAGGGGGTTCCTACAGTTCTGTTATTTCTGCATTTGAAAACACATCTCAGTGTTGTTTCAGACACAGGGACATCAGTCATTATCTYTTGAGATGCTGTTTAGGACCCAGCACAGCTGTGTCAGTGCCTTGTGCCACCCTGCAAACATTGCAGGTGCTGTTGTGCCTCCAGAGCACCACTGCACAGAATTACCACCTTCATCTGAACTCATCTTGGGCCCTTGAGGGAAAGCCAAATTAAAGACAAGCTTGGGTTCCTCATGTAATTATGGTGTTGTTCAGCACTCTGTGTGTYACTGGTTTGCTAAGTAACCATTGGACTGATATGTCTCATCTTTCTCATCCCTGCAAGGAAAAAAGGTGAATGAAGGAAGGAATAAAAAAAAAAAATAAAATTGAATAAACAGTGTGTCTGAACAAGAAATAACTTCTTTTGCAAACTTCTAGCAAAATCTGCAGAATACAATTAGAGCCATGCTCAAAGACTGTGAGGAAGCAATTCCTGTATAACACTCAATTTTGACTTTTTTTTAAAAAAAGTCATTATAACGTGATGCTTCAAGAATGTGGCAAGTCTTGAGTTACTATATGTAAAAACAAAAAGTCTTATAAAGTTCTCTGTAGGGTAATAACTGCCTCCTAAGAGCCGTAGCAGTTGTAGTGAGCATGAAGCATGCACACCTCTGGCAAGAGTAGACAAATCACTGTCCAGGATCTCTTTTTTGAAAAGCCCCACCTGCTCAGCTTTTGTTTTTATCTCTGATTTAAATGTAGCAGGTTTTTTCATGAATGAAGGACATGGTGTGCTCCCATTGCTGTCTTGTGTGTTATAATGTCTCCAGGGTTCTTGCTGGGTAAAGTGTGCAATATTATGTGGGGAATATGTGTCTGAAGGACCCTTCTTCTCTGTAAWTTAAAGAGATGGGGAAGATTGGTTTGGTATTTGTGTGTGCTCTTTCATTTAAGAGATCTTTGATTTGGTTTTGAAGCACTTGAAGGTAATGTCAAATGTTTCATCAGTCCATGCTGCCTCTTCAGTCTTCACAGAAGACATTGTGTGGTTCAGAGAGGTCACTGTCCTGCTGACATAAAGGTACCAATTCCTGTGTTTTTATGTCAGTCCCATTTTAGCAGTGGGTGGCTGATCTAACGAAGGATTAGGTTATCAGTAAGTGCTCAGCATGAGCATTTGTATCATTATGTGGTGTTCCCCTGTCATAAAAATGTTTCTTAGATTGCTTAGAATCCTGCTGGATTGCACCAGGTAAAATGAGACAGCACGTGGGAGTAGTCATTTTGAGGAYAGAGTTCACAAAATTGCTGTAGGCTGTTGTGTTAGAACAAATAAATAGAGGAATATTTCAGTTCTGCAGAGAGAGATGAGATGATAAAGGCTGCCTGCTTTCTCTAGAGTAAAGGAGGGCTAATTCACCAAGAAGTAAGCCAGGAGGCAGCTGGAAATGTAATCAAAATTAAATTACATTTCAATATGTTGCTGTCAAACACGTGGCTTTTCTCAGCTTCCAGTCATATATTGGTGGGACTTTGTCACAMTTTGGCAGACAGGAGGATGAGCTGGTAGTTTCTGTCAGGGTTAAAGTTGCTGCTGCTGCTATCTGAGGGTGCTGTGCTCACAGAAGAGCTGTGCTGGAAGGCATCCTGGGCTGGGAGATGGGCTCAGAGCTGGGAAATGGGCTCATGGTAACTCTGGACAGCCAAGGCTTTACATCTCTTGTGTTCACTGCCATAGTCTGTGTCTATTCAGGTGTTAACTGGCTGCTAATTTCCTTTTTTAGCGGTTCTGTCACTGTATTCTGTTCATTCAAACCTCAGTTTATTTGTATGGACAGTTGAGGTTCATTTTGTTTTTTTTTTTTTTTTAATTATTTTTGTTTTCTTTGCTCAAAGCGAGCAAGTAGTGAGGGTGAAAGGCAAGAGGCTCTTCTTGCTAATGGTCAAATAACTGCAACAACAATACTCTACTAAACCAACACTGCCTTTGTTCTGCTAAATAAATAGAAGTCTCTGGTTTTCCACTTGAAAATCAGCACCTTAAAGAGTTAATTTTGCTTCCCTTTAGCACCTTGCAAAATGATGACATTAGCAACCTTGCTGAGGCTTTGACTATGCAATTAGCATAAGAAGTGGGAGAAAGCACAATGTATTCATGAAAGGAGCATTGTATATTAACTCACTAGTAAATGATTTTTAGAGCCTTGTTCAATTATAGCATAACTCTCAAAGTTCATCCCTGAGGAAGGAAATTGAATTGCCAAATCGATGTCGTTAATATGRTTAGTCAGGCACCTTTTTCAGGAAGTGAAATGCAGGAGTCAGTGCCGCCTGAAGTGGAGCTTGCAGTAAACCTACACCAGTACATTCAAAGCTTTTGGTTCATCCCTTTCCGGGTTCTGATTGCCCACACTGCATAAATGCCTTTTTGCTCCCCAGCAAAGCAGCTGTTTCTATTTTGAGTGGAAGTTTTGAGTGTGCTCTTGGGAACGTGTGAGGAATCAGCATAAATGAGACCAAGCCACGTTTGGGCTCCTCCAAGGTCCCTGAGCTCCTTGTGGAGCTCTGAAATTGACAAAATTCTCTACACATCCTCCTGCTACTCTGGGCAAGTAACAAAGTCAGTGTTGTGCCAGGACATCCCTCACATCTCTTTCAAAAACCCTGGAAAAGAATAAATCAGATTTTTAGATCAGAATCAAAAAACGAGCAAGTGCTGTGCATGATTTTTAGTAGTGTAAGTGTAGTGATAGTAAAGGGTTAAACAAACACATCTTTGATTTTTTCTGAACCCAAGGAGATAAATGAAGCTATTGGGAAGAACAAGACTCAGTTTCTTGCTTTGGACCACGACAGCCAGAGTTGAATCTGGACAAAATATCTCTTTCTTGAAGCAAGGCAGGCCCTGAGCACTGAACTCTTGCCATGGGTCTGATGTCTCTTTCCTCCCTGGTGTGCAGCTCTGTCCTGGGCCGTTTCAGCATTATCCCTTTTCCTCGAGGTTGCTTGTGGTAGCAAACTTGAGAGGAATACCCTGAGTCTCTGCCGCTGTAACTCAATGGTTTTCTGTCCTAAACTGAAGCTCCAAACCAAATATCTGCAAATCATAGTGCAGTGCAAATGAGCTGGAATTATTTTGCTGCTTTCTTTTCCATCTGAGCTCTGCTARAATTGCTGTTGCTATAGCAAAGATCTCCTTGTGTTTCCTTTRTTGACACAGGCTGCAAACATTTTTATGACATTAAAGATACATCTCATTGAAATGCATTTTTTATAGTTCTTGCTGATTACTTATACCTTTTAATAAGATTAATTTTTCTTCCATAGGGGTCCATAAACATCAGTGGTCTTTTAGTCAGTGTCTACACTGTGATAATAAAGATGTGATCACCTCAACAGGGTTGTACTGGAATATTGAAACCTTTTATTAATAACAGTAAAGGAACTTACAGCAGGAWGCATCCTCTGTGGATGTCAGGATACAAAAACTGTTAATTGTCCTTTAAAATAATTTTAACACCTGTATTTAAAGAGTGAAAAAGAACTTGCATTCCTAATGTGTTATGGTATTGTCATTGATTTAGGCAGGACTAAGGACACTTCATGATATTGGCCCAGAAATACGCCGAGCTATATCCTGTGACTTGCAAGATGATGAACCAGAGGAAAACAATCCAGAGGAGGAGGAAGAAGTTTATAAAGTAATGTCAGAACACAACCATGTGAATTGTTTTTCGTATAATATGAGAATAAAGAATTACCTTATCCTTGGATATTAAATAATATAATAATAACAATAATACTTTTAAACCACTCAAAACAGAAAATAGAAATATTTAATGTATAAATCTGTRAAACTGGTAGCACCAGGACACTTGYATTTCTTCATAAATTTAGGAAGCAGTTCCTGCAGGGTTGTTCTCCTGCCCCTAATTCTTTCTCATTAATTCTGACTTTTTTCTTAAGCAGATCCTAACAAAAGGAGTGAACCTTGCCATCTCAAATTTTGGTAGTGACAAAGTTTAAACCAGTTTTAACTTCCCCAGTGGTAGATAGGAAGAAGAGAATGAAATTCTCTGCAGCCAAACCACAACAGCTACAGAGCTGCATATTTTAAAATGAATGCATGGAATTACATAGAGGTCAAGTAAATATAAATGCCATTTCCAATCCCGTGAGGGGTGTCAATAAGGATCAATCAGAAAAAAAGATTARTTTTCCTCTTTATGCTATTTAGTCCTAAATGGTGAACACATGAAGTTGGTGCTATAGCCAGAGGCAGTCTAGAAGCTGTTTGCCAGCAGCAAGAAAATGTATTTTTTTTCCCAAGCATTTCAGAAGAAGCAGATGTAAAGTCATGCTTCTGCAGGAATTACAGCAGAAGCCCCATAGCTTGCTACTGTCCTTTGCCAAAAGGATGGTGACAGTGCCCCAGCTGCCATCAGTAGATGCATTTCTCTGCCAACCATCATTACCTCCTGTCTTCTCTAGATTGAGCTGCAAGACAGACTGCTGTCATCCAGGACCCACCCCTGGCTAGACAGGGAGGCTCCCTAAGCTGGTCAGGTGGCCAAGAGAGCTGCATGTCATAGCCATACCTTAGCACCTCATCCTCTCTCTCACCATCATGACACTCCCAGGGCTGGTAAAGAGCACCTGCTCTTTCTTGTACCTCTGCAAGAAGAAAGAATGGAAGCACTGGAGCTGAATGTTCCCTCCCTGAGATTTGCTTGCGAGCTGTTGCATGGCACTCCATCCTGTCTGAGTGACGCCTGTTGCAAACGGGGGCTCCGCGAGAGCAGGACAGAATCCCACCAAAGTCTGCCAAAAAATTGAGCAAACACGTCTCTTTCTGAGAAACCTGGTGCATGTTCGTGTGTGGGAATCTGGGTTTCTCCTGCGTAGTAAGATGTGGAGAAAGCTGGATGTGTCACTTTTAGTTGTGTGGAAAAGAATAATGATCACAGCATACTATTGATTTGACTCCAAAATACAATATTGTCATCACCACGATCACATCTCTGTCACTGCAGGAGATCCCATCTGAAGCATCATAAAATTAGAAAGAAAAATCACAGGTTACTTGAATTGCTACTTTTCTATGCATGTAGGAGAGAAAAGTGAGTTGTCACTGTCAAAAGTTTGTCCTGTTAAGGTACCTGATATAACTTTTTCTTTCTCTTCCCCCAACACAGAGGAATGGTGCCCTCTTTGGCAACCACATAAACCATATTAGCAGTGACAGACGAGATTCCTTCCAGCAAATCAACACCACTCACCGTCCCTTACATGTGCAGCGGCCTTCAATTCCCTCTGGGAGTGACACTGAGAAAAACACTTATCATCAGGCAGGAAACTCTGTGTACCACAACCATCACAATCACAACTCGGTAGGAAAGCACGTTCCAAACTCAACAAATGCCAACCTCAATAATGCCAACGTGTCCAAAGTCCATGGGAGACACACAAGTTTTGGAAATCGTGAGCACAGATCTGAAAATGGTTACCGCTCACACTCCAGGACTGATCACGAGAAGCGTAGAAGGCCAAGCAGTAGGAGGTAACTTACAATTATGTCTTTGCTTTTAAATAAGTTTATAAACACACTATAAGAAACTTAAGCTAAGTGAAATTAATTTGGATCTTCATTTCTGTTGCCTACTGATGTATGRACTGTGTTTAAAATCAAGTTCTGATGTATAGGAGATGCATAAAACRTCACTAGAGTTGAATGAAAAGCAGCAGATTTCCTTCAAGTGAAATCATTGGTTACAGCACAGACATTGTAATCACCAAAGAATTTCTCTGAATGACGTGTTTTTAAAATGTTTTTCTCATTTTCATGGCTTACCTGGATAGAACACGCTACTATGAAACATATATTAGGTGAGTTGATGTTGTTCTGACATAATTGAAGAGCGCAGAGGAGTTTTTCTTCTTTATTTTTTTCTCCTTTCCTTTTTCTTTTCTAAATTAACTGTGCAACAATGCATATGCTTGGTAACTTTAGTGACGATTTTTTAATTATCAAAATTTTCACTGCCTATTCTATAAGGATAAATTTCTGGTGAAGTTCAAAATTATTCAAGGCCATGARAAGTCCAGGCAGGTTTCTGCAGTTTTCAACAGGCTAAAGATCACACCAGATTGTAGCACTTGTTAAAAATTGACTCCAAGACTGGAGAAACYAGTGTTAGCTTTGATAAATGTTAATGTGTAGTGGACCCAAAATCTTTCCTGGCCTTATGTCTGAATATTTTCTAAGACTACTTTTAAAATATAGGATCTATTGTTTTAATTGAAGTGCATTGGTAAATTAATGTTCATGGTGGTTTTAATGTCTAGATTTGCATATCTGTTTCAGATTGKTTTTTTTAATACCTCAGTGAGAACTTAATATTTGAGCCATTTGGCAAACTTCAGGCATTTGATAGGGGCTGTATTTTTTAAAATGAACAAATTTATATCAAGGAAAATAATGTCTTAAATGTATTTGACTTCACTGAGCATCCTCTTATTAATTGTTTTCCTMTTTGTACCATAAGAAAATAAAGGAAGGTCATCTTTAGGAAGCAGATACATTATTCACCTTCTGAACTGCAGTGCTCTGCACCACTGCAACACCACATTCTGAACTAGAGTTATTCATGCTTGTCTTTTTTTTCCACTTTGAAGCACATTGAAGGAACTGTCTATGAAATAAACAATATATAATTGATCTAAATTAAAAAAAACAAAAAACCTATTTGTTTGCTCCTTACAGATCTGACACTGGTGATGGGCGCCGTCCTACGATTCGCCGTGAAGAACAYGAAGTCCAAGACTATTGCAATGATGATCATTATTTGGCAGAGCAGGATTATTATAGTGGAGAAGAATATTATGAGGATGACAGTATGTTGTCAGGAAACAGGTGAGGATAGCTGTTAAATAAAATGCTGTTGTTTCATAGAATAACAAGCAAAAATGTTTCAATATTTTAGGTACATAGATGTAAAGGCTTCACTAAGCACACTCACACTGCAAATTCTCTAATGAAATTAATACTCCTCAACTGCTGAAATGTGCAATGATGAGTAGAGATAGAGACTGCTCCAAAGATGGAATATTTCCCTTCCACTGAATAAATTCAGTAACATTTCATAAATAAAAATAAACTCCTCTTCTGTCCATGTTTTTTTATTTTCAAGTCCAGCCCCAGAAGCAGAGGAATTTATTGCCATTTTATCCTAGATCCATAAGTGGGTATGCTTAAGTGCCAGACATGCTTAATTCTCCTCCTTCTTCTCCTCTTATATGGATTACATTCACCAGCTGAATGCTGGCAAGACTGACACCCTAATCTGCATCTTGTTGGTTTGCATAAAAGCTGAGATTTTCATGAAAGATAAATTTTACAGAATTCTCAGGTCACTATTTTTTTTGGTATGATAGTTAGCATCAAGTAACACCCTTCCAAGGTCTGAGTTTAAGCATGAGAAGTATCCAGAATGMAAGAGGCTTAAATCCATTCTGCTCTTCTGTGCTCCTGCACCTTAGCCAGGGTTCTCAAGAGAACATGGCAGGAGGAGAACTGAGTATTCATTTTATTCTTTTAAGCAGTGTGCAACTGAGGCCTTACATTTTTGCCCATACTGGTAAGAATAAATTCATTGAAAACACAGTTCGACAAAAATTTCTTCTGAGAATTGACTGTGTAGCTGTACTAGTACAAAAGTGTATGTCCACTATCTCAAAATCCTACAGAAACTGGATTTTAAATTTAAGTAATACAATTATAGAATGCAGTACTTAATTATCTTGCTGGAGAAMGAGTAGTCTTGAAAATCTTTTAGGAGGAAACTAATAGATCCAGTTACAAAAATTCACTGAAAGAATTTTTTTTTGTGTTTTAATGCAGGCATAGATAYGATTACCACTGTAGATATCACTGCCATGACTCAGATTTTGAGAGACCAAAAGGTTACCATCACCCACATGGTTTTTTTGAGGAAGATGATTCACAGATCTGTTACGATACAAAAAGATCTCCTAGGAGACGGCTGCTACCTCCAACACCACCACGTAAGTACATTAAGGACAATTTGAAAAAAATCTGAAATCATTTAAATGCGTTCAGACAGATACGGGTTTAAAAATGTTTCTTTTGGACTTGGATTTTAAGCATCTTAYTTCAGATTCGTGTTGGTACTTTATTCTGCTATCTCAGGAACGATGCTTAAAATTCTGTGTTTTTTTCTGAGGAGGAAAAGTTTCAATTTATAGATAGAATTAACATTGTCAACAAGTGTTTTTTCCTGTTTCTTTAATTTTTATTTCTTCTCTTCCTTAGATCATTCCCTTGGTTTTTCCTTATCTCAAGAACAATACTGCTTTTTCTGCATTTCTACAAGCTGTCTTGTTTCTTATCTTGTAATTCTGCCTTTGTATGTTCCAGGCCATACTGCAGAGATTAGCAGTGCTAATGCTCTGGTGAAAATAGGCACAGACTCAAAATTCTTGRATTTTGGTCTTTGACCTCTGACCCTTCACAGAGAGGAAGTACTTGGGGTGGCACTTGGAATGTAAAAGCAACCTCTTTTGAAGGCCTTTTCTTGTCTCAGAGATCCTCATGTTTTATGTATCTGAGGGTACAGTCTCAGGCTGTTTGAAGCTACAGAAAGCTGTAGTAAAGGGTGACAGCAAAATATATAATTATATAATAAGAGTATTATTCTTCAGCATTCATGGCATTATTGGATCCACACTTTTGGCACTCAGCTCCTTATGAYAAGATTACTAATGCTCTCTGCTGTTTGGCTTTCTGACCTCAARGGGCACAGGGGGAAAAGCAGAATGAGCATTGCCCCACACAGTAAATAACTCAGAACAGCAGTGAAGGGTACAGAAAGCTCCCTYCTGTCTTTCAGCAGCAAGAGGGAAAGAGATCAGATGAAGGAGAGACTATGAAARGAGACCCCTGGACATCTTTCTACAAGCTTTTCTGATAGCAGAGGAATTTTAAGCCAAAGAAGTAGATAGATGCTTTGTATATCCATTACGTAGATTGCAGGAGAAAAACTTTAATGTAAAAATTGTCTCAAACCTGCCCATGATAGTGTTTCAGTGGAGGGGTGAAGGTTTCCTCTGACTGCAGCCTTGGAGATAAAGTTTTAATGACTGTGTTTGGCAGTTATTTATTTAGAGGAAGTTATGCTTTTTATCTCACCTACAGGAGGTTAGATAAAGGTACTGGATAAGARAGTATTTGATATCCTAGGATAAGAGGACTAAATTCTGATCTAAATTATGTGAGGGTAATGTAGGARGTCCTTGACTTTCACCAGTGTAATSTCACAAGAGCAATCAGTGTSAGACCTCCTGTCATAACCCTTTATTTAATATTCAGGAAAAGAGTTGAGAAATTTTAGCAGCTCAGTATCTGAGCAGATTTTAGAAGAATCTCAAACATATTATCTGTAAATAATGCATGGGCTGTTTGGCCTGGGGAGCAAGCCTTGATCTTCTCACATAAATAAAAAAGAAAGAAAAAACCAAAGGAAAAAAGAATGTGCAGCATTGCACTAAACAGTTCCTGCTAGCATCTGATTCTGTCCAAGGGAACATAACACCCCGTGCCTTGGCTGAGCTCTGCAGTCAGTAACTTGAGCTCTGTGTCAAGCTTTCTCRATGTTTTTATACCAAACTCATCACCACAGTATTCAAGCAGTTTCCAGMAGTATACTAGGGAGTGATTGAGATGTTCTTTCAGCCTCTTCTCTGGAAGCATGTGCAAAGAATTGTCTTGTTTTGGATGAAGGGACTTTTTGAGTTGCTTTTTTATTCATTTTGGTATTGGGACATTTAGCATATTAGGATCAGGAGCTAAGGCTTACACTCCTTTATATGGATTTACCATTGAGACAAGAGAGAGACAAAGTTTGCTTTAAGTGGACAGAATCACCTGGTGGAGGTGCCTATTTTAGTTCAGTGGCTGTTGGATTGTCTGGGCAGCACAAAGTGTCTGCTGATAGCTGTGGGATGCCCTAAATCTGTGGCCCTCGGTGCAATGGGGCTCTCTCCAGTGTCCCACTCTTGCAGCTGTGAGGGGGGATCTGGACTCAGCTGCAGTTCAGCTTCCAGGCTTCCTGTGCACTGAAGCTGACWCAGGAATGGTTCCCATGTGCTTCCCAGTGCTCTGCAGGCTGTCCACGAGATCAGCTGAGACACTTCCACATCAGCCAAACATCTCAGTTCAGTTCGGATTTCCACTTTTTCCTATCATGAATAATAATGCACATAACAGCAGAGACCATGGCAATCACTGTCCTGAGCAACAGAATAAACACCAGGAATTGACAGCCTGAGTTGACTTGGGTATGGATTTACATACTGCACATTCAGGGAACTGGGGATTTTGTATTTCCTTTGGGAAGTCTGGTTCATTAGACTCAAGAGCTTGAAACCACAGGGAAGAAATAAGAAACTCACAGCAGTTTATGGTAAAACTCTGCAGCTGAGTGTTTCAGCCAGTCAGCTGCATCACATAATTTTATTTCCTGAATCAGCTGCTTCAAATTCTCTCAGGTTGYTTCTGTGATTTCTACCTAGGACTGTTTCTGTTTATGTGATTAATATATTCTTTATCTTCTAACCACCTGCTTGCTTATGTTAGCACAACTTATTTCTTACTGGAGGATCTGTTTTTATTTRTATCATAGCTGACTTCCAATGGAATTCTGGAAATAATAGACTTTGAGGAAAAATATTTTGTTTTTCTAATGAATTATGGTTTCCCCACAGCACACAGACGATCTTCCTTTAACTTYGAATGCCTCCGCCGACAAAGTAGCCAGGATGACATCCCTCTCTCTCCTAATTTTCACCATCGCACGGCTTTGCCACTTCACTTAATGCAGCAGCAGGTAAACACAAACTCTTCTTTAACCAACATTCAATTATATCTCTCAAGTCTCTGTGTTGCACTCTCAATTTCACTGCTGTTTGAAGCAGTACTGGTGTACTTKTTGCTGGAGAAAAAGCTTCTCAAACATCGACCTTGTACAAAACACTGGGAATGAGTAGCCTGTCCCTTTGATTCTCTGAGTGTCCCCAAAGAGTTGGGATGCCCTGAGGAATTTTGACCAGGACTGCATAATACAGCAGCTCTCTATTATAATCTTTGCCTATTAATTTATTAATCTCAAATCCAGCTGTGAGAATTTGCAAGTAYAGCATACACTTCTTTCTGAGGCTCAGTGTAGCTTGGAAAATGCTGGCAACTTCCTATCTTCTGTCCTGCACAGAGGGAATGTTTCTATACTTGGCTTTCTTTAWTATAATGTATAAGCAGAAAGATTTTGTGATATGAGTAAAATGGACAAAATGCCATTTTATCCTGTCAATTTACCATTTTCAGTCTTGTTCCTCTCTTACATGGCTACTACACATCAAAAAATGTTAACTTTGTGTGGCTGCTGCCTGAGAAATTGGTTTGAACTTACTGCAGGAGTGAGCAATGAGTGTGATTGAGCATTTGGAATCACTGATTTCCGAAATTCTTGCGTTTGCCAGGTGATGGCTGTGGCAGGTCTGGATTCCAGCAAAGCTCACAAGCACTCCCCGAGCCGTTCGACGCGCTCCTGGGCCACGCCGCCGGCCACCCCTCCCAACCGGGAACGCAGCCCCTATTACACCCCCCTGATCCAGGTGGACAGGGCTGACTCCACCGAGCACATGAACGGCAGCCTGCCTTCCCTGCACAGGAGCTCGTGGTACACGGACGACCCCGACATTTCCTACCGGACATTCACACCAGCCAACCTGACCGTCCCCAACGACTTCAGGCACAAACACAGCGACAAGCAGAGGAGCGCTGACAGCCTGGTGGAAGCGGTGAGTGCTGCAGGGACCTCTCAAGGAGCCAGCAGTGTCTGTCTGTGCAGCTTTTGTGTTTTTAAAAGCTTGAAGTCAGTTCACATCAGCTCTCTGAAAATGTATTTTCAGTTTTATAGCCCCAAACTGGTTTTAAGTAAGGATGGGACCTTACTCAAAGTTGTGTGGTTAAGGATTTGTACTGAATCCAAACCATCACACTAGTGAGTGGTTAATCAGAGRAAAAGATACCTCAGAATTTTGAAATGTAAGTTTTCTAGATGAGGATCTGTTCTGAAGTGTCCTTCCACAATRGCAGTAAGGGATTATGTACATGCCTGTTCTCTCTGTTGTTTCTATAGAAGTAATTCCCCATTTTTGCAATAACCTGAATAAAAGATCAAAACCTTTATGAATCAATATAGTTGAATGCTGAGAGAACAACAACTGCAAGGATTTGTTTGTAAGTGTACTAAAGAATGTTAAGAATTCCCTTTTGTATTARAAAAGATTTGAAGGTAAAGCTTGTACAGCATTTCTGAATCATAGTGCTGTAGCTTCCATCTATCAGTTCCTTTGTACTGCTGTGAGCTAAACACCACATTTTGTTACATTTTTGCAAATGGGAGTTCAGCTTCTTTTAAGCATGCACTATAAAGTACTGAGAAATATAAAATTCGGTGTTTCAGGGAATTGTTCTAATTGCACCATCTGAGATGTGTTAACTGTTGTCTTTACTGATGATTGATGTGTATAAAGGACTGCTGCCAAATTTCTAAGAAGTGTCAGATGCACTGAAGTCTCACGTTATCACACATCCTGGTGTGCTTTGGAGACTTCTGATTGTTGATTTAATTGTTCTTTACCTGTACAGTTTGGCTGTGGGTTGCTCTAGGGATTCAGCATGGGGCTTCTAGTGTTTTCTAGGAATGAGCAATGCTGGGATCTGTCTGTTGCTCTGTAATTCCACTGAAATTCTCCCTCTCTCTCCTCCATCTACCAGGTCCTTATATCAGAAGGCCTAGGAAGGTATGCAAAGGACCCTAAATTTGTTTCGGCTACAAAACAYGAGATCGCTGACGCGTGTGACATGACTATTGACGAGATGGAGAGCGCAGCCAGTAACCTCCTCAATGGAAATATCAGCAGCGGGGCCAACGGGGATATGTTTCCAATTTTAAACAGACAAGATTACGAACTTCAAGATTTTGGTCCCGGCTACAGCGACGAAGAGCCGGAAACGGGACGATACGAGGAAGACTTAGCTGATGAAATGATATGCATTACGAGCTTATAGTATTTAGCAAGGAAAACGTTCTAATCACAGAAAAAGTGCCTCATAGTTTCAAGATGCTAGGCACTAGCTGGAGTGAATAACCAATCCGAGTTTGGTATGAGTGATGTCACACCTCAAGGAAGCCATAACTAATAAATTTATTATCTCCAGGTTGCCGAAATGTGATCGGAGCTGCAGTAGGTCGAGTGTCCTCCGACAGAACCTCCAGTTCCTCTGTAGGGATAAGGTTATTTTGAAACCAAGCAGATTGTGACAATCAAGTTTTTTGAGGGCTAGGGCAGGATTCTGAGGTGTAATATCTTGCCTGTCTTTCAACCTTGTGCTGCTGTCCTTCCAAGCAGAGCGGGATTTTGTCAGTGAAAATGTCTSGTGTAGGTCTGGCTGGGAATTGTGTGGGAAACAGCAGCACGAGATGAGTGATGACACCCGACAATGTCATTACCTCAGTGCTCAGAGCATATCAGCCACCCATTGCATATCCATCCTAACATTGTTTGCAAACTTGCCTCCCCATTTCTTTTCTTAACGCTCTTYTAAAATACAGTTTGGTCATGCTCTACCTGCTAGAGATCGTTGGAAAAAGAAGTTATATAAAGAATAATCCGTCATATGTAACATCAGTTTACATAGGAAAATATCATTCAGATGGTCTGTTTTATGACTATCACGTTAAGGGCAAAATATACTGGAATAATTGCATTCTTACTAATGCACTTGCAACCAGGTTACAGTAGAATTAGATAAGATAGTTTGCTAAAAATTATATAGTAGAAAATATTGTAAATTAATTGTAATATACAATGATTTGTATTTGTAAAGAGATGTTCTATATTTTGTAATTATTGTACCGTAATTGAACTGCAGCAATATTTATGGACCCTAATTATTGTAACTCTCCACAGAATTCTAGATAGAAGTATTTTTACTTGGAATATATAGATCTATAGCATAAATATTTAAATAGAGCCACCTCTCAGTGTAAATCTCTTTTTGGGATAAAGTGTCAAGTTTGAACTTGGCAACAGAACAGATTATTTTTTTTTTTTTGTAATAATTGAGTCAAAAGAATCTCTCTGCATAAGGGATGCACCATTGACTACTTACAGTCTTATATTTGGAAAGGTAAAAAAATTAATTTCAACTTCTTTTTTTCTTTCTTTCTTTTTTTTTTTTTTTTTTTTTTTTTTTTTGACTGAAAAGTAAGCTCTAATTTTATTTTTGTAATAACCACATGCAAAAAAACCCAAACCCCAAAAACCTCGGCAAGTTCATGCCAGGGTATTCCTGGCACAATTAGTTTTGACAAGATATAATACCTGCATACCCTAATTTGACCCAGGAAACATCTTGGGCAGAAAATACTTCACAGGTAAATGAAAATGCTTTACTTTCTCTGGTTGAAAAGAGAAGAAATATGATAATATTATTCTTCACAGAACCAAAAACCTTGATATAAAAAACATTTTATTGCCTCTACCTTTCTGTTGTTCTATGTGTATTCTTTCAAAGATTTATTTTTATGCAATCAAGAGAGGGCTTCGATATTGTTCACAATGCAGTAAAACCCTGAAATGTCTTTGAGGCTGAAATGACCTTGGAGGATAATTAAAACACTCTGAAAGCTACTGTYTATTTTGTTAGCACTGGATAACAATGACTTGTTCTAACAAGTTCTCTTATCAGGTTTTACCTGTAGTTCATATGCTAGATAGCAATCCAGTTCACATTTTTACAAATGTGATGTTTAAAACATGTCAATAAACATTTTGTACATAATGACAGTTTCCTATGAATAGCTTACAGACTTCCTCTGAAATCATTCTTATTTCAAATGCCAGGATAAGAACTTAAAGGTTTGTAAATTATTTCTTGACCTACATCATTTTGTATTAAAACAAATGCAAAATGTTCTTCAAAATAAAACTGTGTAATAATTTTATTATACTTGGGAGTCCTTTTACTAATGATTCTTCACCAAGAAACTCCAAAGCTCAAATTCACTTTGCARTGTTTGAAGAATGGGAGGGAATGTGTGGAATATGGTATCAGTCTACRGTATCAGATCATGAAGGTCTTTTATGGTTGCTATTAACCACAAAGAAATAAAACAATTAATATTCATGTGCAAAAGGGATTACTGCTTCCCTAGATACAGATCTATGGAAATGATTAGGACAATTTGACTAAAATATCCTAAATCATGTAAATAAATTTTCCATGCTGCCTTGGGAAGCTCTTGGGTAGGTTACCCAGCAAGAGTCACTTTGTTACAATTTCCCAGCTTACAGAAGCAAAGTCTTGGAGGCCGAAATGGAGATTTCTGGCCATGGGATCCTGTGAAACAACAGTGAGTTGTTTTCAAAGTTCTACCTGCTGTGGTAAACCCACTTCTGAAAATCAACTTCAGGGCAACTGAAGTAAAACTTTAAAAAAAAAAATTAAAATAATCTCAGTCTTGTATTTTGTCCAGCATAGACATTTGATAGCACGTCTGGTCTGGCAGACTGAGCAGAGTGAGGGTTTTTTTAATTAATGATTTCTCCAAGGAGACAGAAACCAATATGCTGACCTCACTGTATCTTGATGCTGTTTGTCCTTAACCTCTGATAGTCTGATGAGAGATTCTTTAAGGTAGGTAAACTATTTTATGAGAGAGCTATTTGCAAAAATAAACAGTGAAGGAAATTAAGTTACAAACCACGTTCTATGTAGTTATTTGTCTAGGGAAGAACATATATATGGATTCAAAGAACACCTGTTTGGYTTCACTGCAGAAATATGTAGTAATATAGACATAATTACATGGTAATTGACATCCTTAAAATACTACCAATCATAGTAATTACTCAGTACAAAAAAAACCTAGAAGTTCTCTCAACAATTAAAACATCATTTCCCAGACTCCAAATTTGTTTATATATGTATGTAATGAGAGAAAATACTAGTAAAGAATTAGGCACTGGTAAGTACTCTACAGTGGAGTAAATTCACTGAAAAAAATTAATCTATAAAATATTCTCATATTTGAGCTGTGTCTTTTTTTTGGGAGCTTGGATGACAGAAGAATTGAGACTAAAAATTATAATAGGGTAATAAGACATGGTTGTCTTCCCCCTCTTCATTTAAACTRTAATAGAAAAAGTATTTRATTACTTTTATCATTATTTAATGATATATACTTTATATTTTTATATTAACTCTTTAATATATTTATGCTTTTATTATTCCTCAAAATCTGTTTCTATGTTTATTTTATAGAAAATGCATATTYCAAGCCCACTTTTCCAGTGTTCATATAGCTGCCTAATTTGGTTACAGACCAATTGAAAGCTGACTCTTGGAAAGGATTTTAAGGTTGTGGTGTACAAAATTTTCCACAAATTAAATACACTGCAATTTTACAAATACTACTATTTTCTGCTGCTTTTAAAAGCACTTCTCATACTGAAGCAACTTGAATGGAAATGTGTGTACAAAAGAAATGTTTTTGGTCACTTCTCTTTCTTAATCCCATTGTGCCCATGCAGAGATTTCCAACTGCCTGGAGCATCTGCATTCCCATGGAAATGCTGGTGTTCTCACCCACAGTACCATTGCTTTCTTGCATCAAACAGCTCCTACAGTTAGCAGGTTTTGAACACACAGTATATCATCTGTATATTTATAGAATTTATATCTGGGTAGAATGGGGAATAATCACACTGTATTATTTTGGTAAATGGGTAAAATTCCGGAATTACAGCTGGTGTTCTGCAGTCCAATAAGGTGGAAAGGATGGTTAATTTTAGYTATGAGACTGCCAGTGCTCCACAGGGCATGTTGGAATATCCTGGACCTGTTCTAAGTACCCTTTGGCAGATTTGACTCTGCTGGAAGTCAGAACAATTTTTAACAGGAATTCAGTATCAGCAACCAGATACAGCACAGGAGAAACTAATGGTGAATTGATGTTACTTGAAGATTTCCCCAGGGCAACAAAACCCTTCAGCACTACATCAAAAGAATCTCACGAAGGAGCCTCAACATTCTACGACAGTGAGGCTGGAATAAATAAACCAGCTGCAGTTCACAGCCATGAAAATGTTTAAGTGTTTAGAAGGAGAGGAATCTGCRAGGTTTCTTTGGATGCTTCAAACTGCAAGAAAAGGTGATGTTGTTTCAGAAGAAATGCCCCGTTATCTGACTGCTCAGTGCAGCAATGTCTTCCTGAAATCAGACACATTTAGTGTGGCATGGGTACCTAACTTTTCTATTTACTCATCTTTTTGGAGCTTGACATAGCAGCAGAGGAGAGGTCTGTGCGTGTTCAGGGGTGAGTTATGTAAGCCTGTGGCTAGTTTATCCTCTGCAGTTGCATAATAACAATTYCCATCTTGCATGCCTAGGGTGGAAACCCATGCTGTAAATCTGCAAATGCAGGAATTTCACCATCTCATCTTGCCAAATTGCTCCCCTTCTCAGCTGCACAGGACTGTGGTAAGTCTCACCCRTATATATTACTCAGAGTACCCTAATTGTATTCCAAATGACATTACAACTTACTGAATACCTTTAAAGAAAATTCTCACAAACATATGTGCTGGATAAAAATTATTTGCCATTAAGAAATACAGAATATACAGTCCATGCTTCTCTCAAACAGCTGCACCAGAGAAATTGAGTCTCCTTAACTCATCAATCACCTCTGACTTGAAATGTTTCTGTTCTTCCCCTCATTTCAAAAGAATGAATCACATGCATAGAAAGGGTTTACCTGTCTCCTTTTGGAGCAGAGTTCACTGCTCTCATATTCCATCTTCAGTGTTTGTCTCCATGCAGCTGCTCCAATGAAGCGAGTCCTTTCCCCCAGCAGGGTTTCCAGTCAGTGCCTGGCACTGAGCAGCACCAGGTACAAATATCTGCCTGAAACATCTGCAGTTGGCCCTCCAGCCAACATCTGAGTCAGCAAGGTTTCCTACAGTCTGTTAAAATGGTGTCAAATTCCATTTGTTTTTTTTCTGAAAAAGAGTTTATTCTGTTTGCCACAAGTCCTCAGAAATCTTAGTCTACAGAAGCTTTTACTTTGTGATCTGACAGCTGATTAGTCAGAAATTATTTCGGAATACTTAATAATGCAAAATAATCAATGGATTCAATTTCATTTARTGAGTGCAGTTTCTTTAGTTTAGTTTTTTAAAAAAATCAGTCAGTACCTGAAAGTTAGTTTGACACAGAAAAYAKCCATGAAAGCTCAAGTATCTTAACKTATACATCTGAAGATAATAAAGCAAAGATTTAGGTCCTAACTAAAATATAGCATTGGTTCACTGAATTAGCTATTTATCTTCTAATTGAGAAAGATCTCATATCATCACTATCTGAACTTCTATAGTTATTTTGGGTAACATTTCATTTTAAATATGGTTTGGCTGTAWTTTTTCTAAATAGAATTGGAGTGATAACAAGGCACCATTCAGAATATTTGCTGAGAAATGTCTTTTGCGAACAATCATCTCAGCAAAGACCAATAACTTTAAGGATGTTACAGGAAGYGCAGATCTCTTACTGCCAGAGTGGTACAACTAAATCAGCTTAAATTGTGAGCAGAATTCTACTAAGTTCCTTGTTGAAAAGCCAAAATAAAAAAMCCAACCAAAATAAAACAAAGAGAAATTCCAGTTTTCCAGTAGATTTTTATAAATATCAACTCCAGTTCTGCATTTTTTTTTTAGAAAAATAATTTTCTGATAAATACACWGTGTGTTTTCTCCCTGAATACCATACAGTTAGAGACTGCTGAGTTTAGTGAAATCTAACTTTGAATGAGGATTTGTAAACTGTGCATTCCTGCCACAAAAATCACATTTGACAGATTGTGAGCACATGCAGCTTCCTCCACTTCCCAGGAATTCTGATACAAACTAATTCAGCTCATGATTATGAAATTGCCTCAGTGCTTACATTTGCTTGACCATTCTTTGCAGGATGTGGTGATCACTCATGAGCTGTTATCTTGGGTAACATTCTCAGAGCAGTTAAAATTCCTCCAMTAAAAAGGGATACCATAACCATTTTCAAAACAGCAGACGTTAATCTCTTCCATTCCTCATGCAATTGCACAATATTTCTGGCRTGTGTGCACAACCTTCTTGTCATTTAGAAACAGCTTCTCTTCAACAGGAAATTTGAATTTACCATGAAAGGTCATATTTAACTAAATTTGTGGCCCTTGKAGTGTCCTGCACAGGGTCAGGAGTYGGACTCAGTGATCCTGATTGGTCCCTTCTAACTCAACTTATTCTATGATTCTAAAAAAAAGGAAATTAAGGCAGCTGATTAAAAAAGTAGGTAGTCAAATACAAAAAATGATTCAAATTAATGGTTATTTTATAGGATATGTTATTTTGCATGATATTTGTCATGTTGTCATGTTCAGTATGAGATACCAACATGCTGATGAAAGCCTAAATAGCAAATGATATGAAAGGATGAGAATATTTGTTTATCTTTGTGTTTCCAAGGTCTTGGGCTTATAGACAGGAACATTTTTSTCCCGAAGTGATGGGAGGCCCTTAATGATATCTGCAGCTTTCTCTGCTATCATGATGGTTGGGGCATTCAGATTTCCAGTGACAACACTGGGCATTATTGAAGCATCAACTACTCTCAAGTTTTCAACACCAATTACTTTAGTTTGGGGATCAACCACGGCYGTGCTGTCTGAAGGCTGACCCATTTTACAGGTGCAGGAAGGATGGTAAGCACTATCAGCCTTCTGCCTTATGAAAGCATCTATTTCTTTGTCAGACTGAACATGATTTCCTGGCTGAATTTCAGGCCCACGAAATTGTTCAAAAGCTTTCTGAGCAAAGATCTCTCTGGTCAGCTTGACACACTGGCGGAATTCCCAAATATCTCGTTCTGTATAGAGAGAATAAGAAAATTGTTAAATACACCTTTAATTTGCCAAAACATACAGAATGCAAAACAGGAAAACAGTAGCATTGAAGAAAAAAAGGCTGTAAGGAAAGCCTCTCACTTCTTGCTGAAAGTCGTAATAAAGCAGAATATTTTTCAAAGTCACAGATATTTACATTCACTGTGAACAGAACTGTGACTTGTATTGCACAATCCCAAAAGGGAAGAGGTGAACTATGAGAGATTGCACTTTATCTTGCTGTACCCACTGTCTGTGAAAAGGAAAATAGACTCAGCACAAAGAAGCAAAAGAGATTCATTCCTTCACAAGCAGAAGTGGTGAGGAAAYGAACAGCAAGACTCAGCAGATACTGGGATTTCTGACTTCAACCCCAACAGGGAATTCTTTCTTTGTGCAGTGCTTTGCACAATCTCCTCTTTTTGTACTAGTTGATTTTATAAATGAGAAGTAAGTAAYGATGTGCCAGTCAGCACTTCTGAACTGGTGTTGAGTAGGAACAAAAATCTGCCATTGAAACAGGTGGGAAATAGTTGACATGAGAGCAAGGAGAGGATGCATTTACCTGTGGACAGGTAGTTTGGCTCGATGATGGGGTGTTCATTTGGGTCTGTGCTCTTCAGCTTCACCCAGCCCACGCTTGTGCTCCTCATGGGACCCACATGCACCTGCAATACCCACGCTGTGCTCATGAAACAATCCCACCAGATGTACTGCCAAACTTAGAATATTTTGGTTTTTCAATTTAGACAGACTTTATAAATTCAGCCAATGTAAACATTAAATATATAGTGGAAAATAGTGGTGGATAGTGGAAATTACCACTGAACATTTTTCCATGTTATATAATTGGTTTTGTAAATATGAAATTGCATTGCAGGGAGGAAATAAACCTGTCACATCAACTCACAGCTGCTCTTTTAATTTAAAATACAACCATTCCAATTTAGTGGTAGCAGAATGTTCTAATACAATCACGGCAGCTGCACCAAATTATTATCACCTCTGAAGAAAYGGGATTAGCAAGAAGAAACATGTATATTCAGCAGCAGTTCCCCAGAATTAGCACAATTTTGGATCAAGATGGTAGTCTGAAATGGGGCTTGGATTTGTGCCAGTGAATGAGTGATTTTATACATTTTCACTTTAACCTTTGTCTGAACTGCAGTSGAACAAGGAACACCTGGTTTTAGTTCTGAATAGCACCTGGCACTGTGGTATCCYAACCCTCAGCACCAGGGCACTTCAGTAGATTGATTCAATACTTGCCTACTTTCCCAGAGATAAAAACTAACAAATTTGGTGGCAATATCCAATAACAAACATGTGGCTTTTCTCCARTGTAGGAGGTTAAGCCATCTCTTTCATATCATACTGAACAAACTATTTTTCACTGTATAGCCAAATTATCACCATTTGTAATGGAGCATCATCCTCCTTGCTAATGGGTATAAAACATTACTGAGCACACTCTTCTCACCTGGTAAGCTTCCACGGCAGAAGCAACACGACCGTGATCAATCACCTGAGAAGGAAGGAAGTGGAACTGAATGTCAGGGTGAGGAACCCCTGGCTCACTTCGGATAAAACCACCAGATTCTAAGTGGGCAGTGGCTCCATCGCCTGGAGACAGTAAAGGAGAGAGAAGATGCCATTAAAAGACTTCAGAAGAGCAACAGATCCATTTCTTTTTAACCCTTAGTTACACTACTGTGACTAATTCATTTGCACAGCATCGATTGCAAGGAACACAAATCCTTTATGAATGCCTTGTAATTTAAGCAAARTGCATCACTTCCGGCAGCTTTTTAATTTCTAGATAAATGTAAATATGCATAACTTTGGAAATCCCTCTGATTTGAGWGCAGGATGTTGCAGTTATCTCACTGTGACTGGCAGGCCAAGGATCTGACCCCRGAAGATTTCAGAACTCAGAATCCTAACGGGAGCAGAGGGACATCCTGATATTCCAGCCCTGCACGCTCCATGACTGCACTCCATTTATCCCATCACTCCCATGGAACAGGCAGAGCCACCCACAGTGCCTGCCCTGAAGGGGAAGATGAAAAGACTGCAATGTGTCTTATTTTAATTTCTRTTAAAAACTGCAAGTTAGCCCTCAATATTTACCTGCATGGTAGAAAGACACATACTTCCAGAATAAAATGACAAATAATAACATGATTCAGCAAGTGGTGTAGAGCTCAACTTTGGCCAAACTATTTTGCTGGCATCAAGGATTATATTTACAGATTCTTTTAAAGGTACAGATTATGGCTGAGTTACTGTAAAATGCATGTGTCATTTCAAGGAAAGTCAATTTGGAATTACTTGCAGGCCTAAAGGATTCTGATCAGAGCAAAAAACAAACTCTTTTGAGACAATTATTCAGAAAACTTAATTTAGTTCAACAATATGTTTTTATTTACATCACATTGGTTTAAAATAGAACATTTTCTCCTTTTTTTTGCAATAGCTTTTCTGAGTAGCACTGATTTTTGAATGTAGGATTTTTCTTCACATGAGATATAATAATGTTAAGTGGTGTATAATAACCTCCCTCATTACCTAAGTTATAAAATAGTCTGATTTAGAAGAAAATAAATAGTTCAAGTCCATTTGCAAGTTACAGTTGTTTCCTAGAGCATGAAAAAGRTTATATATCAAGGCTCCCAGACTATAAAATTCATGGATAAAAGGCTTTAATAATCTATAAATTATAATAATCTTAAATAAAATTATAATAATCTTGAATAAAATAATCTTAAGCAATCAGTGGTAGAATGTCTGCATGCTTTACTTCATACCTGTGAATTTCCAAAGCCATTCGAGCCCAATCCTCACCATGTTAAATGGCTTTTGTGCACTGTACAGAGTGATGGGCTTGGTGCACTTTTGCTGGACATACACTTCTAAATGATCYTGAAGRTTCTGTCCTACTCCTGCAGGGGGTWGGAAGGAGGGGAGGGAGAAGAAAGTGGGAGGGAAAAAAAAAGTTATTTCACRCAGATTACCCACCATATTTCTAGGAGAGAACAGCTTCAGTGGGAACTGAACCAACCCTCCGTGGGGCAGCGATGACTCAGATCAGTGCTGTGAGTCACAGCAGCCTTTTGCTCATGTCAGAATRAGGCTTTACAGAAACATAGCATAGCTGGAATCAAAATAGCAAGTTAAATGGCAGATATATCACTTGCTCTAAAATTGCCAGATATGGCTTCTAAATACTGTGCTAACTTTTTTAGCTTTAAGGAAAAGTTCATGTTATTTCTTCTATATTTGAAAATTTATGACAGTGGGAGTTTATACAATCTGTTGTGGATCAAAACTAACTCAAAACTCTTAGTGGCAAGTGTGCTGCTTAACTATAAAAATATGCCTTCAGAAAGGCATTTTTCACTGTCAAATGTACTGAAGAAAGTGTAGGAGTTTGTTGCTCAGTTCTAAAATCAATGCATGTTTCCACTGATTTGTATAAAATCAATGCATCTTTCCACTGATTTGTAGCAAACATRTTTCCACGTGTGTTTCAGTCTACAYAACTTGACATAAAGACAACTCAATTTCAYGATTCATTTAATTTAATGGTCGTTCAGCTGCATCCATAGGAAGATGACAGGTTACAAGAAAGAAAAAAAATTACCGGGAAGGTGGCAAACAACAGGRATCCCCAGTTTTTTTAGATCATCTGCATTTCCAATTCCAGACAACATAAGCAGCTGGGGAGAATTTATGGCACCTCCACTTAAAATAACTTCCTTATCGGCAAAAACCTAAAAGGAAATGAGCACAAAAGCCCTAGGATTATTAAGTCTGAGCCGAATRCAAGCAATATCAACAGCTTCTGTTTGGATATGCTGTTCTGATCCAGATTAGACGCCCTTCTCTCATATTTTTCTCATTTAAACATATTCCCGCCTTGCCAGAATTTTCCGCAGAGAGAAATAATCAAGCTTTTACTTTGATCATTCCTGTATTTATTCCCCTCTTTATAATCCATTYAAACTGTATGGCACAGAAACATCCAGCCCAGCCAGTACCACGGCTGCAAATAAACTCCTGTCCCACTCGCCAGGGGAACAGTGACGCCTGTGACAGCTGGATCAGGCAGCAAACCTTCTCTGCCATTTTCTATAACCCTTTATAAATTAAAACTCAAACTCCTAAGRAAGATTTTGAATTCACAGACATGGCAGCTCAAAAATTTCTAACCACTGGAAACTCCAAAATTGAGTTTAATTCAACTGAGACTAAAATTGGTTTCTTAGCTCATGGTAGTCCCCCACTCACTGAAGCTCTACTGATAGAACTGACTGCAGGCATAGACTGAATTCAGTTTTGCTCACAGACTATCCATCAAATGTAATCCTGTCCTATTTAAATGACACCTCAGCTATACAGAATGATGGCAAATGCTATTGTTGCTACAGCAACATCAAAGTGTAATAATAAAAGAAGTATTTTCACACTATTTATCTCATATTGCTGACAGATGGCCAGTGCTGTATTTTTTGTTATTGCTTTGCTCTGGGCAATCATTAATGTGTTAAGACTGAAACAGAGCATATYAGTGCCTATTGAATCAGAACTTAATCCTGTGTCTTGCATATTATATAAACTTATTTGACTTTTTTACACTTTCCATGGTACACACAGAGSTGTTTAAACCAGTTTGTTCAGAGTAGCATTCAAATGATGCTTGTTCAGTCTGAACTCACTGCAAAGCCAGCACTGCACTTATTCCTAGCCCACACTGAGTCTTTCATAACGCCACAGCTAACACACTAAGAGGAAAAAGTGACTTTGATATTTTTGTAGCTGTTAGTCTGTAATGCATTAAAACATTTCCATCTTTTAAAATATGCTGTTCAGTCTGATTCTGACCTTAAAAACTCCAGGACTGTTCAGTCTACCTTCCCTACTTTTGTCAGAGGACTTACTGGAGTCCTGCAACATCTCTAGATCTTCAGTGTCAGACAAATAACAAGTCACTGGCTGGTAAATAGGTTTTGAATAATTTTTGTATCTGGTTTTGGTGATCTTTTGGCTGTTCTGATAACTGACATAAAAGAGATTCTATCTAAAATAGACTGTAAAAAAAAAGAGCACTTTAATGTAGTCAAGTGCTTCACCTTGATGTTCATAATACAATAAAATTATTAGCTCTTCCATCCCAACAGGTATAAAATTCCCAGAAAGTAAAAACAGACAAATCCTGCAGTTTTGATGCTGGGGGTGGGGGAAAAGGAGGAGAAATACTTTGGAGGTATATATACTTTGTACAATAAGCCATAAATATATATCATTCACTATGCAGAATTCATATATATATATTAAAATATAGCAATAACATTTCAATTAAAGCATTTTGCAATTAAATGGTCCAGTATTCATAAAGTCTTTGATCAGGTGTAATTAGCTTTTCAAGACTTTCTTCAACAAAATTTATCTTGATAACGGCACAAGCACAGCAATTAGAGATACTGTTTCCACAGAAATTTAATAGCTTATGAAATCAATTAAGTGKTCTGCAACTTTTATCTTATATTGTTAAAATGATTATCATTTGCAATCCATTTAGAAAGCAGCAGATTTGTTCTGTGCCTTAGAAAATGAAAGAAGAGTTTATTTRTACAGCATTTTAACTTTTAACAGGTGCTCAGTCACAGAACACTTATCTGCTGAGTTACTGAACTCAAATGATCACAATTTGTACTCTCTAGGATATTATTATTACACTTACAAATTGTTTTATAATTGCTTGTGACTAAATATCTTAGGTTATGAGCACACAAGCCCCTTTTAGGAAATACCCTAGTGACAGACTAATCCATAATCAGCGGTTAAGGGAAGTGAGGATGGTTCAGGTCTTACAGAAGTCACTGGATTGAAAGAGGTGTGAAATGAATCAATTTTCCACAGAGTTTTGTAAGAACAATTCAAGCTTCCTTCCACACATTTTCAGTGGAAGTTGGAATGAAACTGAAAAATATTCAGTCCCCAGCCAACCACAAGGCAAGATTCATCAAGCATCCCTTGAGCCATTCAGATTTCATAATCCAGTTTTTCCAGATCTATCTCCCTATGCCAGACCAGCATTTTCAGAATTGTTTTTCAGGAACATCACCCCTGCAGCACACTGGTCATTGTGCTGGGACAGAGTTACAGCACAGGCTCCAGTCACCTTACACAACACCCCCTGTMACATCAGGTGATGGCTTCCCCTCACTCCTGGGAGATGGAAATTTGATGGTGAGGTTAATCTCTAAATCAATACAACTGAAATATCATCTACTGTAAAATAACTGGCAAGAGATCATATACTGAAAGAAACAACATAACCCCTAAAAAAAAAAAGACATTTTGCATAGTAAAGTGCCATTTTTRATAGAGGTTTGTTTTGCAAAATGATAATTTTGTTTTGATTCATACCTTTCACACTAGAAATTGAAAATCTCTTACCTTTTTCCTTTGCCCATTTTTCACATACTCAACACCAATGCATTTTGTTCCTTGAAACAAGATTTTTGTTACAAGTGTCTTCTCTGCAACTGATAAATTTGGGCGTGATATGGCTGGGCGAAGATAAGCACTAGCTGTGCTCCATCTCTGACCTACAATGTATATTTACATTAAACATCAAAACAGTCATTCTCAGTACTCTTCAGACTTTGGCTAATACCCATCAGGATGTTTACAGAGAATAAAATCTTCACAGAGTTTACAGTGCTCAAAACAAATATGACTTGATGTAAAGATTTTATTTTAACAAATTTCAGAATGACATCRTTTAACTGTGAATCAGGACTTGCCTGCTGATGCGACTTGCAATGAAATTGAAATACACATTGAAATGTGTATTTAATGAACGAAATAGACATTGAAATATGTGTTTAATGAATGAAATACACATAGAAATACACATTGAAACGTGTATTTAATGAATGAAATACACATTGAAATGTGTGTTTAATGAATGAAACACATATAGAAATACACATTGAAATGTGTATTTAATGAACGAAATACACATTGAATTATACATTGAAATGTATATTTAATGACAGAAATACACCAATAGCAAGCTGCTGTGAAATGAATAGGGTACAAATATAGAGTGCCACTGTACTCTAATATTATGTACTAGTCCTCACAGTAACCTAAACATTCACATGGCATTCAGTGCAGGTTATATGTCCATAATCCAAAATGGTTTCTGGATCAGACATAGAAATGACYTAAGAACCCCTTTATGATTTACCTCGGTGTATGGTCATGTCCATCCAGCCRAAGCCCTCCTGCTGGTAGCCATTCATGTCATCCGTGAAGGGGTACCCGGCTTGCTGAGCTGCCTCCAGGAACGCTTGATGAAGAGGATGGTTTGTTTTCCCCCTGGACACGTRCAAGGGGCCATTCCCACCTCGGTACTGATCCGGCCCCAGTTCGTGCGTCTGTGCCTTCTTGAAATAGGGCAGGCAGTGCTCGTAGTCCCAGCCCAGAGCCCCTTCCCTGCTCCAGCGGTTGTAATCCTCGGCGTGCCCGCGGATGTAAACCATGGCATTGAGCGAGGAGGAGCCGCCCCACACCCGGCCCCGGGGCCAGTACATCACCCGCCTGTCCATGTGCCTCTGGGCTGTGGTGTGGTAGTACCAGTTGTATTTCTCGTCACACAGGTTGTACGTTAGCGCTGCGGGCATGTGGATCTTCCACATCAGCCTTTTACTGCCCAGGACGGTGTCTTTAGGGCCGGCTTCCAAAAGGAGCGCGGTACTCTGAGGGTCCTCTGTCAGCCTGTTGGCCARCACACAGCCTGCTGATCCAGCTCCAACAATGATGTAATTGTAGGAGTTTGCCTTTTCAGAACTCAGTTGGGATGATGCACGTGAAATTTTGAGTTGCTGCTCATTGATTYGTAATATGTTCTTCAGTGTGTGTGTTTTAAACAGGCTTCCTGCTACTTTACACATCACAGGACTGTGACATTTAACTCCTTTCATTAAATATGACATCTTTACTGCTAGTGTCACTCTGGCACAATTTCTAGCAAAAATCCAGTGGTTTACCCTAGAAAAAACCCCAAAGATACTAATTAAGGTGCAAGCATTACTACCTCTAAAATGTCAGTCATTTTCAAGTGACACTGGTCTACTTTATCTATTTCCACTACCCAAAAATTTAACAATGCCAATAAACCAAWAAACATTTACAATCTTATTATTATTTTAATGCAGCAAAGAGTGTGTTATCWTATAGTATATGTAGTCTGATTTTGATTTGCTTCTGGTTCCTGAGATAGACATATGATGAACATTTTCAAGTATTTGCCAAACCCATAAGGGGTGGAAGCTTTTGAATACCCACCTCCAATAGACAGGAATTTTAAAAAAACAAAAGTTTCAAAAACTTCTCTGTAGGTTTGTGACAGACAGTGATATCACACAGGCAATTCACAATGGAAATGATGAGTATGCTCACTGCACATTCTGCCAGACAATGTCTCCACAGAACAAATGTGTAACAAATTCACTCCCAGCTGTCACTAAGGTGAAAACTGCTGGATTTGGAGGCTCATCTGCTAACACAGGGAAAGGCAAAATCTGTTCATCTGTGCCTTTCTGCCTTGCTACTAAATCTAGATCTTGCAGAAGTACTCTGAGTACAGTTACAATGTGACACCACCACCAGATCCTTAGGCTGACTATGAAAGGCAAGGTTTTAACATTCAGGAGCCTGTGAGCCTCAGAAGTACCACAGGTTTAGCTCTTTGTTGCCCTAGTTTGGGTACAGGGACTCCATGCCAGATTTGCACAGYCTGTGTGTCACAGGTGCTGATGCTGCTGGCCAGCCTGAAGGGTTTCTCCTGCTCTCTCCCCTTGAAACCATTCCTTTTGGTACAAATTAGTGAAAAGAGTGTCCTTGGGTGGTGAATGGCATTTCTCCCTGGCCCTTGGGTTCTGTCTAAGCTGTTGCTATGGATTCTAGAGGCAGCAATTTATCCAGAGCCCATTACACTTATCTGTCTCAGCACTGCCYAGCTGAAAGAGATAAGCAAGACTTCCCTGAAACACACTGAATACTCTGTAACAAAWTTAGGTGTAAATTGCTGCTAAATGTTAAAAATCTTCCATGTACAATTATAGTTTATATAATTTTATGTATAATCTCATTTGCAAAAGCATGTTCTCTTGGGGATCAGATGAGAAAAAGCGTAACTCTCACTTTTCTTAGGAAAAGTTGTAATAAACTTGTTTGGGGCTGTAAAACCCCATAACTTCTGAGTGAACAACCAGCCATGGAGAACAATTTGTTCTGTAAAGAAAAAAAAAAATATGTTGGGGACATGTCTGAGCCTAAAGTTCACACAGCTGACTCTCCTCACGTGGCTAATTCAAAATTGTTCCCAGCTGAATGTAGGGACTGACAGGATTTTGGGTTTTTTTGTGCAGGTGGAAACTATTAAAGGATTCTTTCTTGAAGAAGGTTTATCAGCTTCTTGTGATGGAGAAGAGGAGGGTGTAAAGGTAGAGATTTTTATTTTTACTTTTTTAGTTGTGATGAAGAGGGTTACTGTTCTGCAGTAYTTGTGTTTAACCTGCAGAACTGGTGGGCCACAGGACTTTGTTGATTCAGGAGCAGCAGATTGKTGATGGGGTTGGTAGATTATGAGCTTGGGCATTGATAATCTGGGAAATTCACTATGTCCCAATAGGGAACTATAGTTTTATGGACAGTTCTTTTAAATGTTGTACTGGCTATGTCAAAAGGAAATGGGTAGAGAGAGGGAGGTTTATACAGTGGGGTTCTATTGGGATGCTCTGTACTCATTACCAACAAAAATTATCTTTTGRGGCTTACTGGATGTCCCTGTATGTCTTTATCTGGGTTCCCCTATATCATGACCTCCTTATGAACATGTTCTTCAGGAGTCTGTGAGAAATGCATATGGCAGCAACATAAACCACATTCCCTGTATTGCAGCAGAGCTTCATGGAGCTTGCTTTTCAAAAGTTTGTATTTACCAAAGTTGCTGTTTAGCAGGGCCTACAGCAGGGGRGCCTTACAAGACTGAGGAGAGCAGAAGCACCCCAGCAGGAAAACTCTGTTGTTCAGATGCAATAACACAGCTAATCGCACAGTGGTTAGAAGTGAGCAGTGCAATTCTGAAACCGGGTGTTTGGGGCTCCTTGAGTCATTGTAACACATTTCTGAGTACAGTATCAGGCTGATACAATCCAGGGGTAGCTATTATTGTAACTCCACCCATGTTGATCTGGGGTCATGGAAAAGAGGCTTCTGCAGGGACCCAAGACAGGGCACCCAGGGGCTGGGCTAGCAGGCTGAGCTGACAACTGAGAAAGCTAAACTTAATATTCCCTTTAAGTAACTGAAGTAGTATATTTTAAACCTTCTCCACCTCATGTTTTTCAAATTTAGAAGTGATTTCATGGTTTTCTTTACTTGCTGTTGTTTTACTTCAAATGGAATGGGACTGGCAGAGCAACATTTGAGAGAATTTTTGTCTTGCAAAGAGATTTGCAAGACAAAAGTCAGTCAGCAATGTCCTGGCCATAACATTCAAGTGACTTTGACAGTAGTGTGTAGATGATTCACAAATCATGGTGCTTTTAAGTGCAGAGGTCAAAAATCAAGTCATTCTGATATAAATCCAGCACATTCATTTTGSTTTAATTGATTGAAACACTAATTTCAGTGCACAATTCWTTTTRCCATATTAATTCACCTCCACTCTTYTCTTTGTGGTCCCWCTGCATGAGCATTGTCCTGCTCCAGTTCTTCTAAACTGATACTGAAACAAAAAGCAGAGGCCACTGTGCCTGAAACCCTAAAGCAGAATATCCTCTCTGGCAGGTGTAAAATGTGTCCCTCTCCCAGAGATGCCCACAGCATGGACAGCACATGCTGTATCAGAGCGACGGGGCTTTGTCAGGACATTAACCCTTCATGGCACTGCCAATCCTCTCAGGCCTGACTGTAAGGCACAGGAGGAACAGYTCCTCAGGTTAAAGCAGCTCTYGCTTTTTTGTTTGTTTGTTTTTCCCTGCTGCAGGCTGTGCAACACAGATAAATGTATCTGCTGTGGGAATGTTTTGGGCTAACTTTCCCTTCAGTCCTGCTCGGGAGAAAGTTCATTCACTTTCAGAAACTTTGTAGTAAGTTTCGTTTCCAGGGCTGAAAAAGTTCAAGCCGACTTACCTCGCCTCTTCCTCGTCTGTGCACAAGCGTGTCCGGCCGCCGTGAGCTCCSGGGGCTCCTGAACCGGAGCGGGGCCGGGGCCGCTCCCGAGCAGGCGGGAGATGGGTCTGTGCCGCTCCCCTCGGCAGGACGGGGCACCCACAGGCCGCGTCCGCGTCAGCCCGGGCCGGGGAGGCCGCTCGAGTGCGGGGCTGCCCCGACCCTCGGCAGCCACCGCCCAGCCCGCGGGCGGAGCGCGGGGTGGTCCCTGCGAGCGCTGGGGCGAGAGCGGGGAGAGCTCGGCGGGGAGGCAGGGCAGGAGGCGGCTGGGACTGCCCCCGGAATGCACCCTTTGGCCGCTGGGCAGGATGTGCCGGAGCGCCTTCGCGCCGTTTCGAAAGCGCCCGGAGGGGCAGCGGGCGAAGTCCTCAGCCTCGCCCATCCCGCCGGAGCCCCGGGCGGCTGCGCTGCCCGCCGCTCCCGCACCCCGCAGGGACGGGGCTGCGAGCTCCGTCAGGTCCCCCGGGATGGGGCTGCGAGCTCCGTCAGGTTCCCCGGGATGGGGCTGCCGGCTCTGTTGCGGAACTCCTGGGCGCGGGGCAAACCCAACCCCGCCCTGAGGTGACCTCCCCGCTCCTTCCAGGGAGCGCTCCAACTTTTTCACCACGCTCTTAGTGGGGTGGAAAAAAAAAAACGTTTCCCCCGCCTTGGCTGGGAGAACGCTTTCCAGTGGGAGCTGCAAGGTAGCTTGAGCTGAAAGCCCAGGCGGCCCCGCTCCGTGCCCCGTTCCGCCCCCGGCTCAGCCGCCCGTTCGCGGCCCTGACGGGAGGTGTCTCTGTGTGTATGAGCTCTGGGCGCAGGGCTCGAAGGCAGCCTGTGAAAGTTGAGCTGGAACTGCAGTTCAAGGCTGTAGTTGCGATCCTTACCTGTGCAGTAAGTGTTCCCAGAACGCCTCGGTTTGGAAGGGAGAGCAGCAAACGCGTCGTCCCGCCGGGCTTGTCTGTGCTGGTTAGTTGCCTCAGCAGTGACGACTTTCGGGTTTGGTTGTATCACTGATTGGTATGTGTTCAATCATAATTCTGAACACCATCCCATTGGGTAGCCAGAACTAATAATTCCACAATCTAACTCACGTAACTTACTTCTCTATTGGCTTTGTCCTCTGAATATCTGTACTATCCTAATGTAGTGCCAGCTCATTGTAGACTGAACTGCATTAAAATGTGGTGGTGGTGTCATAAAATTCCTTGAGAAATGGCCAGGGATTGGTATTGTGTGAAGAGTCAGTGGCACTCCTGGAGGATGAACCCAGGAGTTTTGTTTTCCCTTTCAGAATGCTCATGGTAGAACAAAGCTGATACAATGGAGTCAAACCAAGATAATTGTGGGATCTTGTACTTCTCCCTGACATCATCTAAGGACAATGGTCTCTTCTGCAGTATCTTTGATATTGTAAATGCTGGTTTTTCTTTCCAATTCCTTCCTTATCACTCTTCTCAGAATGCATGGAATGAGTAATAATTTTCTAGCTTAATTATTTGTTAATGTTTTTGTCCTTAATCAGATAAGAAGATAATGGACAGCCTGGGGGTGGTTGGTTTTTCACACTCAAGCACCACACTCCAAACTTCTGAATAATTATTCTTTAACGGAAAACAGTAATTGTTCCCTGTGGAACTATGAGTAAATGTGTACTTGATATAAGTGGTCTTTGCGGTGATTAAGACTACTTGAAACAAAACTGATGTGTGTTTGCAGTGTTGATGTAATTTTGTACACCTTCAATGCTGTTATTCAGAAAGCAAACAAAGTCTGTATAAAAGTATTAACTATATATATAATATATATATAACTATATATAAGAGTACAGAAGTTTCATGAAGTAACAGTAATTTTCAACAGTTAAGTAAGGGTAGATGTAGAACACAAAATTCCAATTATGTTCATTGTTTTGAATGTGAAAAGATGGAGTTTTGCACTACACTGTAAGAGCTTCTGCAGGTGTCCAGTATTTCATGGGTTTCCTGACCAGAAATTGTGGATGATACCTTAACCCTCTGTTATCAACTGCATAATACACATAGTCTCTAAGAAGAAATGTTGAGAATTCTGTGCGGTGAATTTGCTGGTTTTTAATACATGGATCCCTGAATATCATTCTCGAGTCAGTATTCACTGCAAACCAAACTGAAAGTACTCATGGTTTTCTGTTGCATTATTTAGCAGGTATATTCAACAGACTTCCCCTGAATGTTTGCAAAAACCTGTGAAAAAGAAATGTTTTGTTTATACAGATATTTTAACGTTAAAATGCAGATGATTTTGCTCTTAGGTAGCTTTATGTATATTGGCCTTGGCACATTTTGCCTTTCACCTTCCTTAASTTTTATGCTTACTAGAGTAATGCTGCACTTCAGGAATTAGTTATTTTGTAGCTCTTGCTCAGGGTAAAACTCTAAATTAAAAAGGAATAGAGCAGAGGAGATGAGATGATGACTGACTGATGAAACATCAGATTGCAGGAGGAGGTACATTCCAGTAATGTGGGAGGGAAGCAGATTCAGACTGATATACATTGTTTGTTTCAAGGTGGGGAAGAAAATTGAGTAAATTAGTCAACAACTCCAATGTTGATGATGAATCATTTTGCATTGCTTTCATTGTCCATACTTCCCATGTATGGACATTGCAAATGATAATTTCAGTAATTCTGTGTGCATTTTCTCCAAAGCCTATTAAAATACACCTAAACGAATTCATAAATACCATATACTGGTAATTATTATTATGATTATGATAACTGAAGGTAGCATTTACGGATTTGGTTCAAAGTGATTTTTTTTCTCTTTTAGAGCTCCTCACAATTGATTCAGTTGGAGGGTTTGTGTATTTTCTCCTTGCTGCTCTGCTTGTGACTGTGTCTCATTGCTGTGGCRGCTCATGCTATCTCAGACCAAGGTAAGAGTTCTCCCTTTGAGCTTTTGTATTCTGTCGAGATTTGCTGCAAGCATCCTTTTAGATAGGGTCATATGAAAGAGATACCTAAAAGGGAATCATTGTAGTAGGGATGCTCTCAAGTTTGCTCAGGAAGCTCCATGTTCAACATTTTGGTTCAAATCAGCCCCATGCTTTTGAAGGCAGCTGCCCAGCCAAACCAGGTTGGGCTGGTGCTGCAGGGCGGTTGAGGAGCCCAGCCTCAATTTGCCCTCACATGGAACAAAACTGAAGATGTGCTCTAATCAATCTTACACCACCCTAATTGCTAGGCAGGCCATGGACGGGACCCAGGCTCCGCTGCAGTGACTCCCCTGAAATCCTTCACGCACAACTCTGTCCCCTGGCCCCAAGTGCTCTCCTTTTTCCTCCCATCATTTTCTTCCTAATGAGAGTCAATATTTCATTTCTTACTAGAAATAGCACTCCTGTAACTAAGCATTTTTTTGTTGTGAGATAGAGCCCACCAGGTATCTGCAGCATAGAATTGAGGCGGGTGCTGGCTGTATAAAACTGCTGCTAGTTCTTTTGGGTTGATTTTTGTAAAATAAGGAAAAAAGTAGACTCTGCAATGAATAATAAAAAAACTAACAAGGTTTTGATGGTAGGAACAGGCAAGAAAAAAATGCTCCACTTCCAAATTCTTGTCTTTCCMCTGAATAAAATAATTTATTACATAAGTAAAATACTAACAGCAGTTGTAGTTTARGTCCTTCAGCTCAGTTTTTCCTTAATGATCCCTTCTATAACACCTTTATCTCCTGGTAACATTAGAGTAGGAATGAGAATATCACATTAAACCCACAGCTGCACTGTTCAGCTGTTGCTTCTGTGTACATATTTCTTGGAATGAATCTTGGCTTAACATTTGTCACATCATATTTTATACCTTAAATTCCTACACTGTGCAATTTTAATAATACATAACCTTTATTATAGAAATGTAGTTATTTTGGAGAWGACAGTGATACCCTGTATGCAGAATTAAGTGCATACAATTCAACAGATGAAGGGTAGCTGAAGTCAAGTGCATTCAGTAAGTATGTTTGTTTTTTTCACAACCATAAAATGTTCAGAAATATCTCTGTTGAAGTTAATATTACTAAAATACAAAAAATATATATTAACAGATGATCACTTCATGTGCACTTATAAAAAGAAGGGCATTTGGGGAAAGGAATCTTCAGTRAAGTCCTTACAGGTTCCCTGTAATCACCTCCATTACCACACAAACGCAGCTCGCTCCCGCAGCATCCTGACCCCAAAACGCTGCCAYTCCCTCTGGTATATCCAGAGCTCCTGAGTTGTGTCCAGACAGGCCAAAACTGCACCTCCTTTCCAGGCAATTAAACGTGGATCCATATCCTGAATTCAAAACACAGATTGCACACAATCACTGATCTGATTCAGCATCATTCTCCAAAGTTGTATCCTACTTTCTCCYAAGGTATTCACCAGTTAGAATCTGGTGGGGCAGGGGAGGAGAAAGGTTTTTCAGTATTATCCAGGGAAAAATAGTGAGACAAAAATATTTGATATTCAAGATGCTTTGAAAAGTGACTTYTGGTTTTAAGATGCTTTCTAGGCATGCTATGAAAATCTTGCCTTCAATAATGGAGGCTCTGAAACAGACCGAAGCATATGTACAAGTTTTGCCTGATTAATGCCAAATGAAAATTGCTTTCAATGCTTTTCTTTTTTCTGAATACTACTAAAAAAAAAATCACAATTCCCTGCTGAGAAGACAGGTTCATGGGCCAGTACTAACTGCTTCTTTATTTCAGCTGATCAGTTCATTCACCACTTAGCTCTCAGTTAACAATTACCTTGGGTCTTGTGATGACTTCAACATTTTCAACAACTCTTCTGAAAGATGGTGGCATTTTGTTGAGAATTCGGTGTTGAAGAAACTCTTGAGCTTTRTGAAACATGAGGCCTCCACCCACTACTAAGATGGAGCTGTACATCTTCTTTTTTGTATCATCAGATGCTGGAATGAATGAAAATATAGAAATATATCTGTTTTTCAAAGTTAATGGGACCTGTATTTGCATTACAACTAATTTAGTGCAAGTCAAACCAGAAAAAACAGATGTTTCCAAATAATTTTGCTATTCCTTGGAGATACCAAACATGTAAATTAAGAAATATCAACAAAGATGCAAGTATAAGAAACAATGTAGCTACTCTCAAGGTGATAAAACCTAAGGACATATCTTCCTTTGGTGAGATACAGAAGTTACATAAATCCACCCTGAGGTGTGTTTTACAGACTAGAACMAATATAATTCTTACCACAGCAGTCGATACTATGAAGGATGGCTTTGTCCAGGCCCAAGGCTTTGCCTTCAAACTGAGAAATTGCAGTTTTCCTGGACATGTGTGCAGTTAAGGGTTCCTCTGAATCATTGCCAGGTATCATACAGTCACCCTGGGAAGATCCCAGTTCCACTTCCTGTGGGTAGATCCTCTCTGAAATGTCTGAGGATTGGCCTCTCAATTCTCCCTCAAATGCACCAGGCTTCGACATCGATTTTCTGTCAGCTGTAGCTTTTGCAGACTTAAAAATGAGAAACAAGTTGAAATATGAAAAATGCAAGAAGATCTTCAGCAGGTTACAGAACAGTACAAAAACTTAACTAAGCACCATTATATTTCCCTTCACTTTTTTGCACAGTAAGGTTAACCACTGCATTATTATCTCGTCTAATTTTCATTTTAACCATTTTAATTAAAAGGGCTTTATTTTGAACTCCATCAGACTGATCAATCCCATAATATAAAGTCTTCTTGAACTCTAAAAATGTACAATTCTAATTAAACATTTGTCTAGATGTACAAAACTTCTTACTTTATTCTTTAATACCTCTGACCCAGGCAACAAACTCTGATTTCTGAGATGAGCTAATGAGTCTTTATTTTACTCCCCAATTAAATGATACTTAATTAAAAGTAAAAGTAAKCAGCATTCACACACCTGCTCCTGTTTACTTTGTGTGGCCAGCAGATAATGTTCATCATGAGGATCCTCAGGGTCACCTTGTGACCTGTGCTGCAAAGTTGTCATTTTCTGTCCAACAATTCCAAAAGTTGCTGGATAAAACAGAGCCATTGGTGCCTGAAGAATGAGAGGTTTGGCATGGGTTTACTACAATTTTCCTTATTTTGGCATTTGCTGCAGGAAATAGAAAAGTGTTGTTCTATTTTTCTCACAGCTCAAGATTAAATAGAAGTGGCTTTTTTTTCCCAGGAATTTTGTAAAATATGGAAGTGTCTTCTGTTTTTGATAATTTTAAAACATCCCAATAAATATACAAATTACTTTACAGTAGCTTTTGGCAGTGTATGATAAATAAGTACTCAAATGCAGCTTGTTACAAAACTAGAAAATTCAATAGTGAGCTGAAAAACTTGCAAAATTAGYATTAATGCTTTTTACTTGAAGGATAATTATCATATTTAGATGAAGCAACAACCATTCTGGCTAAAGCTACTTAGAAAGCCTTGTGCATCCACAAGTGCTGCATTAGGCCCACTCATCCATATAATAATTACTTTTAAAACTATCCACAAGCATAGTTTAAGAACAATCCATAAATCATGTGGGCTTAGAAGCACTGGACTGATACAAAGTGAGGTTCTGAGTCTGAATGCTCAATATACTTTTCATTTAATTAMAAAATCACCTGTAATTTCTCATCCCCTAATCGGAACTGGTACAGCAAAGCTGGAGAATCCGGATGCCGAATTTGGAACTCGTGATCTTGTAATCCAGAAATATCCTAAGRTCAGAAAATGATGGAAACAAAAAAATGGTTATTTTAAATTTATCAAGCTGCATAATCTATTTATTTATGTTTTGCAGAAAACAACATAAAGTAATGAGAGTTTCTTCTAACTATATAACTCTTCTTGAGTTTCTTAAGGTCTTTTCCAAATAAACCAAGCTACAAACATTTGAAGTCTAAGCTTCTACAGCTTTTGTCAGTATTTTACTAAAGAGAAAAATATTTTTCACAATTAATTTGGACTCACAAAAAGGCTCCCCAGAGGAACATTGTGTAAAGGAAAAAAAAGAAATTACTTGTAGAACACACTATTTTCCCCTTCTCACCTGATCTAGGTGDCAAAATGTCTCCTTTAGGTGCTGAAGCAGCAGGCAATCCAGCTTATTGGTTAACTGGCAGTCTCTGTATGGAAATCCTGCTCGCTGCATAAGCCAATAAAAACACCTGGACACATCAGATCCTCCATATGCAAGGCACAGCCTAAAGTACAGAGAAGAAAAAGATCTTTTAATGTAGTTGCTGAAGTCCTGGCTGTCTGCAGTGACAGGTATAGGAATGCTAGGAAGGTTTTAGACATGCTGGGATCGTGATTTCACAGTTTGCAGAACATGGTATTAGTTCTGATCAGTTCTGCCTGTTTTCTTTTCTTAAAGATACAATATGAACCTTAAAGAATTCTGGTAACAGCTGACCCTGTTAGATGCTTCACAGTAAAAATCCTCCTATATTTATAGAAATTCTGTCTCCTTTTTAAAGTCAAGTCTTTGGTAAGCAAATAAGAACATGATTATAGTAATTGTGCACACTCTAAGGTACCTGGTGTTGCGATGGGAAACACCATCTTCTACACAGCAAACACTTGTCTTCTGATCTCCCACRTCTACAATACATGCACTGCTTAAACCACTTCCAAAGGTAGCACAGACAGACTCCTGGTGTACAATAATTCCTACCAAWATGAGAAAAAATTATATTAAATTCATGCCAAACTTTACAGTCATGTTGCTGACATTTAAAGGACACTTTAGTGTCTTTTAAAGATCTACAAATAGCCTGACTCTGCACTGAAAGCCCGTATATTTAGTGAAAATAGGGTGGGGGAGTACTTAGGTTTTTTTTGTTGGGTAAGGCTTTAAWAGTCCTGAAAAATGCTAAGAGCAGGGACAAATGATCCTTTTTCTGTAAGATTAAAGGTATTGTCTTCAAACTTTAATTGTTTTTAAAAATCCGATAGTGCAGTTCTTGGTTGTCAAATGTACATGAAGTGTTTCCCTAATTTTTTTCTAGTTTTAATCAAACAGCATTAMTATTAGCATTTCAGATATGGTCTTTAAGTAGCTCAAAAATAAGGTTCATTTTCACCCATCATTTTCCTTTCAATCCACCTTTACAGAGTACATTTGTATCACAAGCCCATATTTAAACCTGGGAAGTACCAGAGGTTTTAGTCTGTCCTTCCAGACAATCATGCATTTTAGAAATGCTTAAAAAATCAGACTGTTGCTACTTTTACCTCAGCTGAATGAGAACCCCACAGCTGGAATGCACAACAGTAAATGAAAAAGCTTATTTCAATACTAGCCAATCATTTTGCCTCTTTAAAAGAGACAGCAGTTACGTGAATAGCAAAAGATGAGGATGCTAGTCCCAGCCAACCAACAATTGATGTGCAAAAATGTGCACATAAAGGGAAAAAAAAAAGAGCATTTTTTATGCAATTAATCATTAAGTGTTTGTTTCAGTATGGTTTTTACCTGAGAATCCCATCTTCATTAGGATCATATTTACCAGTTCTTTCACRTGTTGTTTATTGTAGATGTCTGGAATTAGTAAAATGCATCTGTAGTACTGAAGATAAGAACAGTAAATTAAAGCCAGCTCTCAAACCAAGTTAGATACACAAATTACGAAAAAAAAAATCAAAACTGTAGGAAGGATTTTTTAACACTTTAAAAAATGTGTGCAAAGTAAGTACCAAGAGTCAACAGCCATTAAAATGTTTAAAASTACATCAGGCATGAGACAAACACCTACTCAGCAAGGACAAGTAATTATACAAGTATTAGGCAAYCCTTCCCCAGTGCCTCCTCTACAGTCAACAAAAAACCCTAAACAAAGATTAAGACTGTGAAAGGTCTATAATGAGATTTCTAAGCATCCTTGTTAGTTCTATCAATAATTTTTGTCTTGAAGACATGGACAGAATTCCAAATGAAGTCTTAGGAACCACATTCACCAGCAGGAAGAATGTATTTGTTAAGAAAAGCACCAGTARGAAGCTACCAATATGAGAAAGTTGCTTCTCTTTTACATTAACATTCATAGAATTGGATACTGCACCCATAAATGTGCTGTTCCCAGCTCACCTTTAGGTCTTTCAGTGGTATTTCCAGGTATTTTTGTATTGCATATGACCATATAACTTCAAGGTCTGCCAATACTGCCGTGAGGGAGCCACCAGGTCCAGAGTGGAGATTCAACTGCCCTCTTCTRATAGGCCAGTGTATATTGTAAGAATCTAATGGATTAACATACAGTGCCTGAAAATAAGAGATGACATTCTGTGCATTGCTTTTCCCAAAAAATTAGTAACAAATACTGGAAAGACAAGTATTTCAGACACTAAGAAGACACAGCAGTGCTCATACCAATGAGATGGCAATATAGTGGATTTCTTTCTAATAGGACTTGATTACAAACCATTAAAATAAAGACAGTAAATAAGTTATTTAAATTGTTTGAATGTTCTTACCCATAGACATCTACTGAACATAATGGAAAAATTTTCCACTATCTCAAATTAGAAATGAAAATAATTTGAACACTTTGAAGCTCACAAATACCAAGTTACACAGCAGTGAATCCATGTACTAATACTTCTATCAGTTTCTTGCCGTTTTTCTGAATTATGCCATATGGGCTAAGTTCTCAACWAGTCCCTGCAGAAACCCTGATTTATAGCAGCAAGGGATCCAAGATACTTGTTAGGCAAATGAGGGAAATCCTTTTGTGTTGCTGTATGGTAACAAATACTCAGTGACTCCACAGCAAAGTTTCTCAGTCTTGCTTGGCTAGCTTTACATGTGTTTCAGTACGTACTAACTTACAGCAAACGGCTGCTGATAACATGGCTGCATGAAAATACATGAATCCTCATTCAGCAGGAAAATCAATCTTACCTCTTCTCCTACCAAAAATTCAGGATGATTTGATGTATTTGTCCACTTGGCCCCAGAGCTGTGATCCAAAATAGCTGGCCTCATCTGTCTATTGTATGACCTGGCCTGAAATGTAAACAAACCAAATCCTGTTGATAAATATTTTAGCAGTCACATTTTATGCAAAGAAGAAAAATGAAACACCCCTTTGAACCCAGCCCTTGAGAAAACATTTTAAGTCTTAATTTTTCTCACATTTTCAGAGTTTGGTAGCACAATAGCACTATCTATATTTTGCCTGTAAAGGGTATCTATTCTTGCCCTCTAAAGCATAGCATCAAATCCAAAAACTGTACGAATGAACAATTAAATACTTTAGCAATCTTAAGAAGGAGTTACCTGATCAGGTGACACTGGTATGCGCCGTGCTCCATTTGACATCTTTTTGGACCATATTGCTTGGTCCACCATTTTAAGGCCATTTTGTCTCTGCTCAGAACTTTCAGGTTTCTAAGGAAAACCCCAAATATGCAACGTAAATACTTTCCAACCACGTCTGTATACTGGTAATACTGAAGCTATTATGAAACAATGAAATGATTATTGTGTTTGGTAAGATAAAAAGGACAGATGTTTATACAATGAAAAACAGATTTATGCTTATTTTTAAGGAAACTATTTTTTATATTAGAGTTCCCAACATCTACTCAAAACAAGTAGAATCTTTTAACAGCTTTTAGTGGCAGCTGGGCTTCATGTCTCAAATTATGTGGTCAGYCCATTATCTATTTAACTACAGAAATATGAAGTAGGTGCAAAAATGTTTAAATAGAACTCAATTACTTAAAGGTGAGATTCGATATTAAAGAGACATTAACTTTTTTCAGATTATGAATAAGATTATAATTTTAGGTCAAGATGGACTAAAATGACTTGCTGTGTTATACAAGTGGTAAACTAACTAGCAACCAACACATTCACAAATGAAGTTTGATTCTAAACCTACAGTTGGCATTCCATCAAGAGAAATATGAGTGTGGTACCAGACCACAGCACAGGGAAACATGTACAAACTTTCAAYCTACCAATTTTTTTGATTTAGTTCATTGCAAACAAATTAAAACGCATAGACTGGGGCAAGCCTACTGATTTAATTAGGTTTCATCGACAGTCCTTAGAAGCATGAGAAAAAGTTTCACTGAAGATGTATTCTCTAGACATACATGAAGGATGAGGGGGACATATGCACTACACAACAAACCAAACCGCCCCGGAACAGGCGATGAACAGGCGGGTTTTGGCGAGGCGGGGCCGTGCTTACATTGAGGCCGTCCCTGAGGAGCCAGCTGTCCCTGTAGGCCGCCTGGCCCTGCTGCTTGTGCCGCCGCGCGATCACATGCGGGATGCCCGCGGGCAGCGTGTCCGTGGCCCGCCCGAGCCGCAGGGTGGTCGAGCCGGGGTGGATCACCACGATGAAGTTGCTCTGAATTTGCTGAAAGCAGCACAACGCGCACGGAGTGAGAGCGAGACCCCGCGACCGCCCGGAGCCCTCCCGGCRCTTCCACACCGCGTTCGCAGGCCTTTAAAAGGCCGAGCCCGGGCCGGGCCCGCCCCAGCGGGGAGGGAGCAGCGCCCGAGCAGCCTCACCGCCGGGCCTCACCTCCTGCAGGGACTCGGGCACGGCGGCGGGGACGATGGGCCGCTTGACGCCRCGCTGCTCGCGCTCTCGGTCGCGCTCCTTGTCCTTGCCGTTCTCCGCTTCGCCTTTCTCCGCCTGGGTCATGCTCCGGCCGGGCGGAAGCCGCGTCTGCCGGGGCCGAGCGGCGCCGAGCCCGGCGCGGGGCGGAAGCGGGCGGGCCCTGGCCCGGCGCCGCCCCTCGAGCAGGTACCGGCCGGGGGCTCCGCGGCTCCGGGGCGCTGCCCGGCCCGGCTTCGCTCGCAGCGGGGAGCGGTGGTCCTGCCCCGGCGCTGAGGGGCCGAGCAGCGGCTCAGGGAGCCGGGGGAGCAGCCCCGCCGCGGCCGCGGGTCTGGTGGAGCACCAGCCAAGCGCTGTCAGCTGGTCTGGTGGGGCTGCAGGAACGGGGGATCCAGCCCACCCCTCCGACAGCTTAGAATGCTCTTCTGTAAAAATGCCGTACCACTGCTGGTGTGAGTGGTATGGCAGTGAAGACCTAGCCATGACCAGCGTCCCTCTTAGTGGGCAGCGAGTTCCTTTATAAACTGTGCAAATGGGACCTGTGACTGCGGGACATGTGCTTTTTAAAGGCTGTAGGTTGATGTCACACTGCCAAGTCTAACAAACGGAAACTTTGTGTTAGGTATCTGTGGCAAGGAGTGGGAGAGGCTGGAAGCGCCTGTTAATTGAGGGGCATTGTTGATTTAATTTCCTGCTAATGAGTATTAAGGAATACATTCAGTGTACATACAGCTACAGAGCCCCAGTTAAGAGGCCGTGAAGTACCAACCCTTTTCACAGCAGAGGGATCTGGTGAGGTCCCAGAGGTGGTGCAGCCAGGTGGGCGAACTCAAGAGCCACGGCAGCACCTGATAATCCTCGGACTTTCCCATGATTATCCTGAGAGTATTAACGCCCAGGAATTCCTTTGTTCGGGGTCCCTCCTTGGGGGCATCAGCTCTAGCCGTTGTTACTTTCTTACTGCATTTTTAAAGTGCTTTTAGAATATTACTAATACAATGAAAACACAGCAAAGTACAGTGTGTTTGTCCTGACAAAAACAGAGTAAATGCAAAACTTATTARGAAGTGCTGCTTCAAGTTTGACTCTCGAGGGACCATCTGCATCAACTATAAATATGCATTTGTTCTCATCTGAATAGCAGAAGGCTTATTGTACTTGAGATTTTTTCAGTTTCTAAAAATGATGAGAAAGTCAGCCTTGTGACAACCCAAATATAATTTACTTATTACTTTGCAGCTACAGTAAAAGGTTCAGAAACTATACAAAGACTTTAGACAGTAAACATGTATTTAATAGAACTGTGCTTCAGTTACACCGGATCCTTGGCGAAGGAGTTCCCAGTACAACTTCATTAATCTGCTTATATCACAGAACAGTTTCCAGTCAGGCATACACATCGCCATTTGGTCCACCACTAAACTCTTCATCTGGCAGATGTGTGTGCTTGTGCCTGCCTCTTCTGCAGGCGTTTACCTAGAAGATAAAGTAATTAAAGTAATTAAAGTTCATTTAAAGACAACATGGCCTTTCTTTGTCAGATAAAATTAAGTAATTTAAAAACAATACTGTTTTTAATTTATCTAGATGAGACATGCTAAAGGCTTGCTAACTTTATTCCTGAGCAGGTTACACATTGTGGAGATAGCTTATGGGCAATCACAGCAGTCTTTGCTGGCCTTGTATCTACTCAACAAGAAAAAAATGCTGCAACATCCTKGCATTCTTTTCTCCTGTTTGAAAGAAGCTTATCCTTGTTCTAGTTTACTGAAATACCAGTGTATGTGTTTTCTGGAACATGAAATTTTTCCTACCAGATTTACAGGTATTAATCACCTGGTGGTTTTGGTTTTTTTTCCTTGCAACTTTTATTATAGTAACAATAGGAGTGAATGATGTCCTCTGCAACAGGAGGACAAAATACTCCATCCTACTTTAACCCTGAATTATCATTGCTATTAAAAAAAAAAAAAACAACAAAAAACCCAAACCCTTCAAAGCAGGATACAGCAGATTTGGAATTACCTTCCTCATCCACCTCCAGCCATTGGTGGTGGACTGGGCCCTCCACCCCAGTGATTTATTCGGCCCATTCTACGGCGAGGATGTGCTGGAGGTCTGAAAAGAAAGCAATCCTATTGTCATTRAACTTTTTAACTAGAAATAATAACACTGTCTCTAAGTGTCAGTGTCTCTAACTTTTCAGAGAAAGTCTGAACTTCTGAAAAAGTTGACTTTTACCTGAAAGCCTGTGAGAAAACTCCAACCCCACTTTCATGAAAATTCTCTTTTGCACTTTTCTCATTAATCCTGTGTGATGTGAGAAGACTACAGATACCTGATATTTTACACAGTCCTACAACACACTTAGGCTGTGGTGTTTAYAGAAATTATACCTTTATAAAAAGTGTTTTGCTTTATCTGTAGGCAGTGTAATACATGAAATGACCGAACTAATGCAAATCAAATGCTGAGTATAGGCAAGTGTTAAGAAAAGAAGAATTTCAACAAAGATGCATGTTGTCTACTAGGTAGGCTTCAAAAATAGTTTGAGAGTGTTAGTCTCCACTGCTATAGCAGCTGTTCAAAGCTGTGTATTGTTATCAACAATACTGCAGATAAAAAGCAGCACCTGGACTTCCTGCACAACCCAATTCAATGCAAATCACAACTATAATCTACGCAGATTCATGTAACTTCGACAAGATAGGGAAAAAATCTGGTGTGAATATGCAAAAAAAATACCCTCTTCCATCATTGTATCCCGAATAGGAGGAAGATGTGTAGCCTCTTCTTCTCAAATCTGGTTGAATAATGCTCTGGAAACTGAAAAATTAAAAAAAGGGTTAGGTGAATTGATAGCTAGATACACTTTTTATATTTTTTTTTATTTGCCTGAAAACAATACGTAGTGTTCAGGAATGGAGAGTGTATCTTTTCAAGATCACTGTTGTTTAAATCTCGGCAATTTTTTGTCTACAGGTGAAACTAAAATCTGAAATAATTCCAAATTACAGTGATGCTTAATCTATAAGAGCTAGTTTTCTTGCAAATATGCAAGAAATGCATGCAATATAAACTCGCAACTGAAACAATTTAGAACCACTGAATACATCACAAGAATTTCTGTTTGTTAACTGGCTTTTACCTGGGGTCATAAAGTTGTGTTTAGATTACTTTTACATAGTCAGAATCTRTTATCTCAAGAAGAAATTCTACAAACAGCATAATTCTTTGGTCAACTAGCAGAAGCTGTTTAACAAAAGTGTATGYTTTTCTTTTTGCAGTATCAAAATAGATGAAATGTAAGAAAACCCATTTGAACTGCCAAAAAGTTAGTGCCASTTTTCATGCCGTATTTGTTAAGTATACTGTAGTGCTTAATAAACAAAGCCACAGTCATAGTAAAGCATTTATACATATGGAATACTGAAGAGTCATAATGTTTTCATTGTTACATTACTGATGGCATTGAGTAACTTCCATCTATGTCAAATCTAAAATGAAGCTCACCAAAAGAACTAACTTCTACTTACAACAGGACCACAAAATCTGCTATTGACCAGAAGAAATCTGTTATAGATGACAAACTCCAGGGAGCCCGACTCTGGTTATCCAAAACTTGCCCTGTAACATATCCAAATACAAAACATCCAATGACGTTCACTGTTGACACGGTACAGCACATTACACAAGAACACGTCTGCTAAGTCGAGTTTGCAGCTGGAAGGGAGAAACTGCATTTCATGGCGCCGAGTTTCATTTTCTGCAGTTTATTGACCAAGTACTTGGACTAAAGGGGTCACCACTGTCACACGGGTTCTATATGTCCAGGAAACCTACAGAAAGTACCGGGACAGTGTCCGATTTCCCGTAAGCGGTTAAACTGCTGCTCTGTGAAGCTCCCGGTGTCGCAGCACGCCCTTGGACTCCTCTAAGTCCCCAAACACGGTTTAGAAGCAGACGAGTCTCGGCCGCAGGCCGCAGGGCAGCGCGGGGTGACGCGACACCGGCAGCGGGCGGACCCGGCCGGGCTGTCCCGGCAGCGGCGGCGCTCGGGGGCCGCGCTCCGCAGACCCGGTGCCCCACCGGTCGGTGCCCAGCCCCCGGCCCGGCCCCTCACCGCTGGAGAGGCACACCACGGCTGCCCC